>NC_092825.1:148390051-148584758 GCF_039878825.1 Excalfactoria chinensis | reverse complement strand
TTTTCCTTTCCTTTCCTTTCCTTTCCTTTCCTTTCCATAAAACTTATCCCTTTCGAAGTTCTGTCACTTAAAGAACATATTTTTTGTTTGTTTGCTTAAAAGTGATTTATCATACTTTAATCCTTGTATTATTGCAAAATCATCTTTGCCCTTTCAGGCTCTGATTCAGTCAATCACTAGAGAAGTTACTTCATTGAAACTAACCACAAGAAACTTCTGCCTCTGTCAGCCTTATCAGTTATTATACTACTTTATGACAATCAATCAAAAAGTTTGGGAACCAAATATAAAATGCATGTGAATATTACAATGAAACATTCTCCCATTTGCTACATTCAATTATATTTCAGAATGAGCATAAGAATTCCCATGCACTATGAAGTTCTGCTGCATATTCAGTGTGACAAGAAGAAATATTGCAATAGCCAGGCTAGTCTAGAGCTCATTCAGACTTCAGGATTCTCCAGGGTCTGTAACTCAGGCCATGAACCATACACAAATGAAATAAGAAGTTAAAAAAGGCTACCACATAAGAGCGTAAAACCCAGCTCTTCCATGCAGTTATCCTTGTGAAATAGCTACAGGTTATGAACAGTGTGAGAGGTGGACTGTGTTTTTGCAGTGGGAATTTCCAGAATTTTCTGTATGTAGCATAGGGTAAATAACCTTTTACAGAGAAAACTCCTGAACAGAGTAAAGTTGAGAGTGTGGTGTTCCAACCTAGGTAAAATTGGCACAGGCACTAGGGTAAAAGGAGAGACAGAAGTGAAATATTGTCCTCCTATCTCTATAAAAAGCCCAGAACATACCCAAAGACACTGGGTTGGTAACAGACATCATATGGAAGTATAACAGTAGCTATGGAAGTGTAAACATACCTATGGAAATGGAACTGTAGCTATGGAAGTGTAAACATACCTATGGAAGTTTAACTATAGCTATGGAAGTGTAAGTGTAGCTATGGGAGTGCAATATAGCAACAGCATTGGAAGACTGTGAGCCTGAGATGCTCAACCAATGAGTACCAGGAGAGGATTTACCTGTGTCGGACCCAGGTTATATAATGGAATAGATTTCACTGACTAGTTGCAGTTTCTCCCTTGTCAGTAGGGGGTGTGCACCTATTACTGCAATAATGAATAAACTGCTCTTCACAGAGATCTTTGCCTGACTGAATTTTTTGATCTTGAGCATGTTTCTCAGAACCAGAAAAACAAGAAGGTTAAAAGTAAAACCCCACAAGTTTGCTAGGTGAGCTAGGCATTCCTGTATTTGAATAGTTATCAATAAGAGAAGTAAAAAGGACCCCAAAAGTCTGCTTAGGTAGTGGTTTGCAAGCAAGTTAGTAGGTCTTCACAGATATGTATTTTACATGCAAAACGTAAATAAAATAAAAATAAAATAAAATAAAATGAATAAAATAAATAAAAATCAGTGTATATTCTTGCCAGATTTTGTCAAACATCTGCAGTAACTGACAGCTTGAATACAATCTGTTTGATTTTATTTGTAAAAAAACATATTGTACATTGCACCAGGAATTGATATTAACAGAACTATCCAACACTGGAAATAAATCTGATCCAAATATTAAAAATACTGTGACAGAAGTACATAAGATTTTGTTTACTTTTGCAGTTAGGAATCCGTGGTCTCTTCACAATGTGGTAGTGAATTCTGGATGTACAACTATTAGTATGTAATAAGATCACTTTCTCTCTTAGTCCTTATTTGTGTAATTATTAAGGTGACAGAGAAAATCTCATAAACTGCATCTCATGATGGCCACTAATAAGTTGAATCAATATGTTAAAGATAATACATTAGTTAATGTTACTGTAATATACCACTGAAATATGCAATTTTTGGTTTCTTTTTTGTTGATTTGTTGATACACTATTCTTAATCCTTATGTGACATTTTCAGGGAAGAATCCCTTTCACAAAGACCTAATTTAGTGTTTTCTTCTCAGTTTTGTTATATCAGAGAACTTTTGAAAATAAATTCTCAGTATACTTTGATTTCTTTTCCTTTACAGAGGTATCTATTTCTGCTCATTAAGACCAACTAGCCAAATTCTAAGCTGGATCTTGAAGATTCATCTGTGGTAAAAACCTGATTAACAAATTATTCAATATATTTTTAATATATTTATTATTATTATTATTAAAAGATAATTAATCTCATTACACAGGTTCTAAGTTCTATACTGTAAAGAATATTTTAGAGACATTACTACTTAAAGCAGTATTAAATAAATTAAAATCGGTCCTTGAGTGCTAGCACGTCAAGTCTAATAGAAATGTTTTATTTTCTGTAGAGTAGAAACACACCACTAACTATGATAAAAATGTGTAACACTCAAGTTAAAGACATTTATTATGCAATGTAGAAATTGTTAGTACCACCTACTGGCAGAAATGCAAACCTTTATATGTATATTTTTTAATCCATTGTAAATGAAAGAAGGAAAAGAAAGAAAGAAGTACCAACAAATCAAATAAAAAAGCCCACCAACTACTAAAATTGGATTGTAAGTTATATTAAAGGTTTATTTTGGAAAACTGTATTGAAATTAATTTCAAAGTGCTAGTTCCATAGTCCTGCTTTCTTGACCGGACTTACATGTAAACTCCACACTCCTCTTACTTGAGAAGTCCTAATGATGTTTCACTTTAAATATCTAGTTACATTTAAATGGTAGTCAGGCTATCCTTCAGTGGTTGAAAAACCACTGGGAAATTTCAAGATAAATGTATAATAGTTTGATCTGGATATTCTCCAGTTATCTGGAGTTCTTTCTTTTCTTCCAACCTCACTCCCCTTCCCTTTTCTCTCTTTTTGTCTTTTGTTTTTTTTCATCTGCCAAATATCTGATACTTCACTTAAATTTTCCCTGGACTTACAGTCTGCAATTAGACTTTCATGATAATTAGTTGGTAGTTCCACTATTCTACGTGGATTTAAATAGCTATGCTTAATGCAAAGCTTTATGGTTTTTAACTCATCAGGTGGCATGCTTTGTTGAGGTACTCAAAACTTTCTGTAGCATGTATATGCCTCCATTTGGAATTCAAGTGAAACAACTCAAGTAGACTCCATAATTGTTCTTAGAGGAATTATATGAAAAACATGTTTTATTTTCATTATTATATCTTGGGAAAGTAAACAATTTTGAATAAACAAGTATAAAACTTTCCTCATCTAATCATATTATAATTGCCTAGGAAGTGTGCAACGTTTAATTATTTTTGTTTATTTATTTATTTATTAAATTGGTTCTGCTGCCTCTCACTTTTCCTTATTTATTCTTTCCTTTTCCAGTCAGGGGGATTTTGGTCTCATCTGCACCTCATAGCACATCAGTGGAAACTATGTACAGAAATACTACAAAATGGCTTATATGACCGTCCCACTTGTAAGCTGAAAAACAGTTATACTGAGGAAATACATTTACATTATTCTTCCATTTTAGCTCACATTTTATGACTCTTTTGTCTTAGTCATTAATTTCTGATGTGGAATCTTGCTAAGTGCATTTGAATGTCTAAACATAATACCATCCACTGAATTTTCCTTATCTATTGTAGCAGTAATATCTTCAAAGAACTCCAGCACATTAGTTAAACATGACCTCTCCTGCCTGAATCCATGTTTGGCTATCCTTAATGAAACTATGTGGTTTTACTGTTCTCTAAGTGCCAGAATTTCCTCCCAGCAAAAGATAAATTCATTGTTTTCTTTCATGATCATTTGAAGGAATACAATTAAGTTATCTTTGTCACTCCTGAGTTATCTCTCCTGAGTAGTGTGATATTTAAAAAGGTCAGTGAAGAATTAAATGATTTCCTTAGTTTGTTCCAGGAACACATTTTTGCTGATCACAAAGATGAGAAAATTCTAAGGGCACTAATTAGCTAAATCACTGAAAATGTTTCCTGTTGTGTGTCAAATGGGAAAAGCAAGTCTAGTCCATACAACTATCTCCCTCCTATCTTTGAGAAGAAATATGTACAAGATGCATGGATAAATATAAAAAATAAAAATAAATTAAAAAATAATAAAAAAAATATTTTTAAGTTTTTTAAACCTAAAATCAAAACAACTGCAAAAAGAGGCATAAGAGCAGCCAGAAAAAGTCTTCAGTTTCAGTGAGGAAGATGAGCTTGTCAAGTCTGATCAAAAGGAGTTGTGCTCTGTCAGCTACTGAATATCCATTTCATTTTAGTATTTTTCTCTTAAGTAAAATAAAATAAAGCTTATTGTAAATAAAATAGTGGAATTTTCCTTGTAGATAACTTAAATATTCAGTAATTTAAATTTTATGTATATTCTGTTGTCGTGGGTTAGCCTAAAATCTACCTGCACCCAAGACAGGGGGCAGTCGGCCCGCAGGCCGCTGGCCCAGAAGGAAAAGAAAACAGGGAAAGAGAAAATAAATACAGCGGCAGCGATCTAAGGAGGCACACTATTTTACTAAATACTATATCGAAATACAGAATAGCACAATATAATACAATATAATTGGAATTAAGGCTAACGAATCAAAGTAAAATAAGAGAGAGTGAGTCCCGAAACCGAGAGGCCTACTGTAACTCTAGGCGAAACGGCTGGAACGCTCCCACACGGCTCTCCCCCTGGCTGGCAGGATCCAAGAGAGAACAAGTCCAGCACTGAAGTGAGATTATATAGTCCTGGTCATATGACTGACCGTGGTGCTCCCTGGGACATGTAGTCTTCTTTCTGTGAGCAGCAGATTCGTCAAAATTATCTATGCTTAACATGATGTTATGATGTGGAATACTGATAGCAAAATTACAACATTGCAAAACCATGACATTCCACCCCTTATTCTACATCATTACATTATGCTTATTACACACACACACACATATATATAGTCGTGAGCAATCAGCAACCTTATTTTCTTAACAATTTATATCTATTTTCATGCAAATCCTTAAGCTGAAAATAAAACTCCATAACTTAACACACTATTATTTGCTAAGTCAAGGAAATGGCAAAACTGCCAGAAAGAGGAACATGATAACGGTGGAGGGAAGAAAGGGGAAAGGCAGCACTAGCGGGGCGTCCCCCACATAATGGTGCACTCATCCTTTCCCTAAGCTACAGGGCTGCTGCATGGAGGACTTCTTGGGACTGTCCTCCTCTGTCTCCATCAATCTGGATGTCAGGCAGGAGCCCAGAGCATAAGCAGAGGGGAGAAGCAGACCAGCATCACTGCTGGTGGTATGGCCATCCTCCAAGTCATCCATTCCCTTCAGTGGAACAGAAGCATCAAGGAGAGGCTCAGCAAGAAACTCCCCAGCAGGTGATCACTGTATCACAGTATTGTGCGAGTTGGCAGGGACCTTAGAGATCATTGAGTCCAACTCCCGGGATTCGAGCCTTCTGTGTAGCAGAGCGGCACTTCTACCACTTGCGCCACGGGGAATTTGAACCCGGGCCTCCGGTGTTGCAAGCAGCACTTCTATCACCGCGCCACCGGGGCACACGATTGTGCCAGCAGCCTCACATCCTGGCCTGGAGAGTTCAGCTCCAAACCCTCATAGGGGAACAGCGAACTCAAGCCTCGTGGCTGCAGGATGACCCCCCTCACTGCGGGGTGGCTCACTTGGCACATCCACACCATCCTCACCATCAGCTCCTGCATAGAACTTGTTTCTCCAGCCCTAATATGGTATTTCGGGCGATAGCATGGGGTACTGGTACTGCGTATGTTTCGAGCTACCCAGTGGTTGCCTCCACCATGGTGAGCACATAACGCTTACCATTGCGAGATCATGGCAAGGTGATATAATCAATCTACCATGCCTCCCCATATTTATATTTTTGCCATCGCCCTTCCCCCCAAAAAGTTTTCATCCTCTTGGCTTGTTTAATTATGGCGCATATTTCACAGTCATGAATAAACTGAGCAATAGCATGCATAATTAAGTCCACCCCTCGGTCACTGGACCACTTATATGTTGCATCTCTTGCTTGATGGCCCAAGGTCTCATGGGCCCATCGAGCTAGGAATAATTCAGTCTTGTTCTGCCAGTCTAAGTCTATTTGAGCCACCTCAGTTTTGGCAGCTCGATTGACCTGATGGTTATTTTAATGTTCTTCAGTAGCCTTACTCTTAGGCACGTGAGCATCTACATGGCGCACCTTTACAACAATGTTTCTTATTTGGGCAGCAATGTTTTTCCACAGTTCAGCAGCCCAAATAGGTTTACCTCTTCGTCGTTGCCAGTTGTTTTGTTCCCACTGCTGCAACCACCCCCATAAGGCATTTTCCACCATCCATGAGTCAGTATAAAGATGAAGCATTGGCCACCTCTCCCGTTCAGCCACATCTAAGGCCACCCCTCATGCCGGACGGCCGGGCCTCCAGCGGGCTGGATGGGGGCAGTGCAGTTCTCCTGCCCCATGGCCATAGCGGTGGGCGCCTGCTCAGCCTGGAAGCGCACCAACCCCTTCCAGATATGGAACAGACCCACCGGGAGAGCTGAGACCGGTGACGTCCGCTTGGGGTTGCGCTGCTCCGCTACAGGCTGCCTCGCCTGGACTCGGGAAGGAGCCTTGCTCTGACCGGAGGTTGTTACACTCAGACTGAAGGGCGTCGTGCTCAGACTGGAGGGCGTTGCGCTTGGACTGGAGAGTGTCATGTCCGGACTGGAGGGTGTCACACTCGGACTGGAGAGTGTCATGCTCGGACTGGAGAGTGTCATGCTCGGACCGAAGGGCATCTCGCTCAGACCGAAGGGCGTCTCGCTCAGACTGGGGTGTGTCTTGCCTGGACCAGAGGGCATCAAGTTCGGACCGGAGGGTGTCACGCTGATATAGGAGGTCATTTCTCTCAGCTCTGAGACTCTCCATCTCAGTTCTGAGACTCTCTATCTCAGCTTCAGAAACTTTTTCCCTCTCTGCCTTTTCAGCTCTGAGACCCTCTCTCTCAGCTTCAAAATTGAATAAGGCCCAATAGGCATTAGCCAGGCCCCAAATCATTTGTGCCTCCTGAGATCTGCCTGTGCCGCAACATTCCTGCCTCAAATATGCGATCAAGCTCTCAGGATTCTTCAAGTGTTCAGGAGTAAAGCTCCATGACACTGAAGATGTCTGCCTTTTTAAAGTCTCCTCAAAGCCTCTCCACACTCCCTGCCACTCAGTATTCTCTGGTTCTGGGGAAGACTTTCTCAGAATGTTATAAATCCAGATACTGAGTGAGATTAATAAAATAACCAACAGTATGTTCAGGGAAATTAACAGTGTGGTCAAATGGGCATTCAAAAACTGCATAAAGGATTCAGGGAAGGGACGAGGAGCATACAGCACCCTTAAAAGCAGTTTTACAAGCAGTTTTAACAGAGCACACATTTTTTTTCCTCTCTTCAACAACGAGATAGCAGAGCTAAAAGTTTACAAAATATTCTGGGGTATTGGCGGTCCGCCCAGACTTTCAAGGTCAAGCTCCCAGGTGCAGAAACGTAAACTTAGATAGCTCCTTAACGAGAAAAAACTCTGTAAAAACTCTGCAGTTCTGTAAGAAGCTAAAAGAACAGCAGAAAAAAAAAAAAAAAAAAAAAAAAAAAAAAAAAAAAACAACGGCAACTTGCCACAGCAGAAAAAAAAAACGGCAACTTGCCCGCATTCTCCACCAAAATCCTGTCGTGGGTTAGCCTAAAATCTACCTGCACCCAAGACAGGGGGCAGTCGGCCCGCAGGCCGCTGGCCCAGAAGGAAAAGAAAACAGGGAAAGAGAAAATAAATACAGCGGCAGCGATCTAAGGAGGCACACTATTTTACTAAATACTATATCGAAATACAGAATAGCACAATATAATACAATATAATTGGAATTAAGGCTAACGAATCAAAGTAAAATAAGAGAGAGTGAGTCCCGAAACCGAGAGGCCTACTGTAACTCTAGGCGAAACGGCTGGAACGCTCCCACACGGCTCTCCCCCTGGCTGGCAGGATCCAAGAGAGAACAAGTCCAGCACTGAAGTGAGATTATATAGTCCTGGTCATATGACTGACCGTGGTGCTCCCTGGGACATGTAGTCTTCTTTCTGTGAGCAGCAGATTCGTCAAAATTATCTATGCTTAACATGATGTTATGATGTGGAATACTGATAGCAAAATTACAACATTGCAAAACCATGACATCTGTTTAAGAGTATAACATTTTATAGTGTTTGCATTTGTGTTTTTCATGTCTTTCCTATGACTCACAAATCCTAGAATGAGAATTCTTCAGTCAAACAAGTTAATTAGTGACTAGCAACTGTTAAATATATTTTTAAAAGAAAAATCTTGCTTTCGCTTACTAATATTTAACCTAAGATTGCTACTTAGAATTATTCTTTTCTGTTTTTTTTTATTATTATTTTAATGAACTATATGCAATGGCAGTTGAAAATATAGTGCAAATTTCATGAGTTTGGTTGTTGTTTGACACAATCGTATTGGAAAGAATGTGAAGTAGACACAAGGGGTATGACAAATATATGTGGATCAAGTGTACTTTTGCTCTTCGTATGAACCAGAAAAAAAGGTTTATTAATTTAGTAGCTGCTATTGAGGGCTTCTCTGGCCTTATTTTCTACCCTTTCTAGGGGATTCTTTCATAGAGGTCTAGTATCCAAAGAGTTCCCTATGAATTTTCTGAGTGCATTGATACTGTCAAATACATTGTTGACCACTTTCTCATGATTAAAAATAGTCCTATAGGAGCAGAAGAGAAATTTTATTCAATTTGTAATGAAAATATAAAGTCTTATAACTTTTTTAATGATTGTTCAGGGCTTAGAGGACAAGTAGCCAGGGCACAGTCCCAATTTTTGCTACTTTTTATTCTGTTCTTTCTACACAGAGCATGTAAGGTTATTCCTTAAAGAGATCTGGCTGTAAGTCTAGATAGCCACAGAGAAAAGGAATGCTTAATTCACTTCTCTCTGCAAATGTATTTGTTGAAATCAAGATCTGTTTTAGTAATTTAGAATGAAGTACAGTTAACATATGTACTATATTTATTATTCCTCAAAGAAAGCAGGCACGATAACATCTGGAAGTTTCAAGTTCAGTGTAATGAAAACATAGCAACTGCCAACATGAGAGACACCCTTCTTATCCCTGCATTACTAACTCTGTTCATTCGTAACAACAGAAAAGTACAGGCTGTACTCATCAGGAAAAGTAATTGCTCTATTTTATTTTATTTTATTTTATTTATTTATTTATTATTTAATCTTGATCTTCAGAAAGAAGCGTATTTTTAATTACTTGCAGAAATCTATTAACACATGAGATCAGCAGATTTCAATACCTTGAAAAAAAATACAGAATGACTTAAATGCTGGGGTTTTTTTGGTTTTATTTTTTTATTATTTTTTTTTGTTTGTTTTTTGTTCTAATGCAGTCACATAGTAAATAACCATTTTTAATGAAGTTTAAAGATTTAAATGACAATGGGTGAAATTCAGAGTATATATATGAAAACTGAATCTTGTTCAGTGACTGACCAATTTCTGCCCTCTCTGTAGCAGACTATTCAGAATGGAATATATTATCAAAATAAATTCTTATTTAATTAATCTAAAGAGACAGTGTCAAGTGAACGATTATTTTAATGGTGCCCAGTGACAGGACAAGGGGCAATGGGAACAAAATGAAACATGGGAAGTTTTAACATGAGAAAAAACTTATTTACTTTAGGGGTGATGGAATACTGGAACAGTCTGCCCAGGGAGGTTATGGAGCCTCCATCTCTGAAGACATTCAGAACGTGCCTGAAAGCCTCACTGTGCAGCCAAAACTAGGGAACCTGCTTTGGCGGATGGATTGGGTTAGACCTCTGGTGGCCCTTTCCAACCCTATGAGTCTGTGATTCTGTGATTCTGGACAGCAGAGATATCTAAAGGGGACTTTTTTTACTCTCCTCTTCTTTGAATAAGTAGCAACTACGTAAGTACCTTCTAATGGCAGGAGATTTTGTGTTCTTATTCTCTCTTGCAGTCTGTGAGGATATCTTCATAGCCCAGACCATGTATATGCTGTTATGCATCCTTTAATCTGGAGTCAGTTTTCAGTCAGAGAAGCCACAGAATCTATACTGAAGTATTTCCTTTGTTCTGTACCTATAGCTACAGACTTATGGTGTAAAGGAGATAACATTTAGTCCTCAGTATTGTTCACTCACACATCAAGAAATGAGAAGAATGCCTGTAAAATACTGAAGGATTTTGTCTCTTTGACTTACAGTGCAATAATTTTTTTACACAGTAATTCTATTTAAAGTACTATAAAATGAATTAAAGACTAGCATTTCATTTTTAGATCTCCAGACACAAGAAGAGCAAAAAGATATTCCTGGACTTTCCTGAAGAAGGAATACTACGCATACCCTACTTTGATAACTGTACATATGCAAGTCACTTCAGAAAGAAAATTATCAAAGAGGAATGTGACTGAGTATACATAGTAAATGGGAATCACATCCTGATGGCAAAGAGTGGTGCATTCTATGTTAACAGAAAAGGGAAATATTTTTTTCCCTATTATTTATGGTGCCAAGATCTTTAGATTTTCTTCAGTATCATCATCCATTGAAAACTACAGAATTACCAGTTCAATGAGATTACATTACACAAAGGAAACAGAAAAGCCGATAGCTGTATACCCATTGTAGAGAACCTGCTTTAGCAGGGAGATTGGTCTTCAAGATCTCTAGATGTCATTTCCAACTCCTACAATTCTGCGATTCTGTGAAAAAAACTCGGAGTGGCTGAGAAGAGAAGAAGGGAGGAGCAGAGAACAGCTATAATGGACTAACTGTGATACTAAAATTCATTTTTACAAGCATTATTTGCATTTGTTGAGATTGTAGTATGTAAAATACCTAAACTTATTCTTTCATCGTTCAACTAAGTGGTAATGGTGTAATACTATCTAATCCATACTCTTTTTGATGAATCAGAACAGTGGATTTGTCAGTACGTATCCGTCCTACAAACTAAAATGCCTGCCCACAAACATTATTTTCCAGAAGATGCTGGAACAGTGAAAATAAGAGAGGAAACCTGCTTCTCTCTCTCCCTCTGTCACTTCCTTTCCTGTTCCCTATTTTCCCTATTTTTAGTATCTTTAGTGTCTTGTTTTGTGTCTTTTTTTTTTTTTTTTTTTTTTTTTTTGAGATTAATGGGTACTAAAATATGATTGTATCTATAAAAATGACAGTTTATTAACATATCTGGCAAGTCTGTAAGATAACATTTATGTGAGTTTATGCAGTTTTACATAATGTAAACAGCAAAAAGCTGGCTGAAATTTAATCTATGATATCCAAACATCATAAATCATCTAAGCTTCTTTTCAGCGATGGAATGTAACTTGGGAAAATTTATGTAATGCAATTGTCAAATTTTAAATGTGTGTCAATATTAATATATATCTCTTAAATTAATTACATACACACAAATTTAATAAGCTGACTACTGACAAAAAATTAAATTCACATACAGCACATAGCAATCATGTAAATAGAACAAACCTTGGTGACTCAAATTTAATATTGTCCAGCTGGCTTTGGTCCCATGCTGCTCTTATTCTCAAGATTAGGAAATACTTAGCATTGTAACTGTAATAATTTTGTTGCTGAGTAAACAGGCATAAATTCTTCCTTTGCCTTAATGATATTGAGTAGAGTTTAATATTCAACTGATAATTCCTGTCAATAGCCTACTTCTTGTCATTGAAAGCCAATGGTACATTGTTTTTCATCCACCACATGAAGACAAATTAACATTTTAAACTTCAGGAACTGTTAACTGTTAATAAAGAGCAACTTCAGTTAGAACTAAATTTACAGCCATTTGGTAACCAGAAGGCATGTATTCAACTCTTATCTCTTAACTCTTAACAGCAATGAATAGTATAAATATTATAAATTGTGTGAAATACTGACAACTCCTTTGAGCATTTTATTGATTCCTGCATATTTATCTATGTATTTTTGTTATTAAGTTGTTTATTTGTATGTTGATTTGACAAATGTTAAACAAGTATTAAGTAAGATGCACCCAAGGCTTGCAGGAAGAAGTTAAAAAAAATATATGCAAAGTTTAAACAAATCATTAAGATTACATATATCCATGCTAGTATTATAAGTGTGAAGCATTTTATAATTACCTAAATATACCTGTGATGTACTTGACTGCCCTCTATAATCAATAAAAATAAATATTTTTTTGAGGAGCAGAAATTAATTCCCTTTTTTTTTTTTTTTTTTTTTTTTTTTTTTTCCAGAACAAATTACCCAGTGAATAAAGTAGTAGGGAAACTGTTTGATAGACAAGAGAATGTTTGCATGACCATATCTAGAGAATGATGATCAGTGATGATCATCATTTGAATCAATTGATGGTTCAATGACCAGATGGCTATCAGTGACTAGATATGTCCCTCAGGGATGATACTGGGACCTGCACACTTCCACACCTTCGTCAGTGACACTGACAGTAGGATTGCATGCATTCTCAGCAAGTTTGCAGATGACACCAAGATGTGTTGTATGTTTGATACATCCCAGGACAAAATACCATTCAGAGAGACCTTGGAAGGCTCGATAATTGGGCCCAGGTGAACACAGTGGCATTCAGCAATTCCAAGTGTAAGGTTTTGCACCTGGGTTGTGTCAGCCCCTGCTATCCATACAAGCTGCGGGATGTATGGACAGAGCACAACCCTGCTGAAAAGGTCCTAGGGGTACTGGGGGTTGGCAATCTGAACGTGAGCCAGCAATGTGCACTGCAGCTCAGAAAGCCAACCATATCCTGGACTGCATCAAAAGAGAAGTGTGGTCACCAGGTTGAAGGAGGTGATCCTGCTCCTCTACTCTGTGCTGGTGAGACCTCACCTGGAGTACTGTGAGAGGAGTCCTCTATACAGGACAGACATGGGCCTGTTAGAGAGCATTCAAAGTAGGGCCACAAAAATGATCCAAGGAATGGAACACCTCCCACATAAGGACAGGCTGAGATAGCTGGGGATGCTCAGTCTGGAGGAGATGCAGGGGAAACCTGGTAGCAGCCTTCTGGTATTTAAAGGAGGTGCTACAAGAAGGAAGGGGATAGGATCTCTTGTGAAAGGACGAGAGGAAATGGTTTCAAACTAAAAGAGGGCAGACTTAAACTGGATATAGGGAAGAAGGTTTTTTGCAATAAGGGGGGGTTTCCCAGAGAGTTGGTGGATGCTTAGAAACATTCACAGTCAGGTTGGACAGGCGCAGGAGCTGACCATCCCCAAGTCACAGTTCCTCAAGAAGAAAAGGAAAGTTTATGGTCTCTGGAAGAGCAGGCAAGCTACATAGGATGATTACAGGTATGTAGTGAAGCTGTGCAGGGAGAGATAATTAGAAAAGTCAAAGCCCAGCTAGAACTGAACTTGGCCACTAACGCAAAGGGAAAGAATAAATATTTGTATAAATACATCAACAGCAAGAGGAAGCCAAGAGCAACTTGGTGACCAAGGATCAGGATGCGGCTGAGGTACTTAATGCCTTCCTTGCCTCAGTCTTTACTAGTAAGACTTGTTACTCCCTGGGAAAACATCCCCCTGCATTAGTAGGTAGGGATGGGGAGCAGAGTAAGCCCTGCATGATCCAGGATGAGATGGTTTTGGACCTGTTCTGATAGCTGGATGCACACAAGTCCATATGACCAGATGGATCACACCCTGGAGTGCTGAGGGAGTTGGCGGATGTGGTTGCCAAGCCACTCTCCATCATTCTTTGGCAGTCCTGGCAGACTGGGGATGTCCTGGCAGACTGGAGACGGGCAAATGTGATGCCCATCTTCAAAAAGGGCTGGAAAGATGATCCTCATAGCTACAGACCCATCAGTCTCTCCTTGGTGCCAGGGAAGGTTATGGAACAGATAATCTCTGGAGCCATCATGGGCCAGGTAAAGGTCAACCAGGGGATCAGGCCCTGTCAGCATGGCTTTATGAATGGTAGATCCTGTCTGACAAACCCTATTTCATTCTATAACAAGGTGACCTGCTTAGTGGATGAAGGTAAGGCTGTGAATATGGTCTACCTGGACTTAGTAAAGCCTTTGACAGTGTTCCCCACAACATCCTTGTGGAGAAGCTGGCTGCCCATGGTTTGGATGGGCTCATGCTCTGCTGGGTGAAATGCTGGATAGATGGATGGATGGGCCCAAAGAGTTGTGGTCAATGGATTTAAATCCAGTTGGGGTCTGGTCATGACCGGTGTCCACCAGGGATCGGTATTAGGAATGCTTCTATTTAACATCTTTATTATTTATTTTGATGAGGGAGTTGAGTGCACCCTCAGTAAGTTTGCAGACAACACCAAGCTGGGAGAGAGTATTGATCTGCCTGAGGAGGAAAAAGGCACTATAGAGGGATCAGGATAGACTAGATCAAAGGGCCAAGGAAACTGTATGAGTTTCAATAGGTTCAAGTGTCAAGTCCTGCATTTTGGTCACAGCAACCCCAGGCAACCTTACAGGCTTGGGGAGGAGTGGCTGGAAAGCTGCCTGATGGAAAAGGACCTTCGTGTGCTTGGTCAGCTGAATATGAGCCAGCAGGGCCAGTGGCATCCTGGCTCGTATCAGGAATGGTGTGGTGAGCTGGACTAGGGAAGTCATCCTGCCCCTGTGCTTGGCATTGGTGAAGCCTCATCTGGAGTACTGTGTTCTGTTTTGGGCACCTCAGTACGGAAAGGACATTGAGGTGCTGGAGCAGGTCCAAAGAAGGGCAACAAGTCTTGTGAAGGGTTGTTTAGTCTGGGGAAGAAGAGGCTGAGTGGAGACCTTATTGCTCTCTTCCAATATCTGGAAGGTGCTTAAAACTAGAGCAGGGTTGGTCTCTTCTCATTGGTGACAAGTGACAGGATGAGGGGAAATGACTTCAAGCTTTGCCAGGGTAGGTTTAGTTTGGATATTAGAAGGAATTCCTTTACAGAAAGGGTTGTTAAGCACTGGAATAGGCCCCAGGGAGGTGGTTGAGTCACCATCCCTGGATGTGTTTAAAAAGCATTTGGATGTGGTGCTCGGGGACATGATTCAGTGGAGGGTTGTTAGTTAGGGTGGTATGGTTAGGCTGTGGTTGGACTTGATGATCTTAAAGGTCTTTTCCAACCTGAGTAGCAATATGATTCTGTGTATAAGTGGTTCTTAGTCAGAAATATTAGAAGGGAGAAATAACTGACAATCAGTCTGGAAAACAGTATACTCCCCTTGGACTTTTCAGTACAGAAGTGTTAAGTCTTGGCAGATTTCACGAGGTTTGATGAGCTTGTGAAGACAGGTATATTTTCTTATGAGAAATGAATGCAGTAATTTTTCAATACATGAATTGACATAAATCCTTGGGCTGTAGCCTGAGAAAATGTGGGGAGGAAAAAAAAAAAAAAAAAAAAAAAAAAAAAAGCTATGCAAATCCACATTATAGAACAAGTAGTTTGTGTTGAATTAAGACACAAAGGCCAGAATTCTTTAAAAACTGTTCATTTATTCATTCTGTTTCAAGATCTTTCATCCCTATTGTGATCCAAAGGCTATTTAAGATCAGAGAGATGTCTCACTAGGGCAGAAAGAAATCCTATGATACCAAGAAGGCTTTGAGGTAGATCCTATTAATGAAAGCACGGCAGTTGACATCACAGGATACAAAAAAAGACATAGGAGACAATGTTTAGAACTTTACACCTGTGAAACATTGTTTAGACCTTACTGATTAAGGGTGGCAGAACTTATATTACACTTTCAAACAATTTGTCTTATGCTGCGTGTACAGTGAACGTTGCAGATGCATGACTGTAACTTTTATTTTCCTATTTGAATTTGAAAAAGGCTGAGCGTTGTTTATGGACAACTTGTGAGCAGTTTTGCTCACATTATTTATCTGCTTACAATCAAACATGTAGTGCACAGATGTTTCTGTTCTTTAGTATCTCATGAAAAATATTCCCTACACAATGATTACATCACTTTCCTTGATAGAGTTAGAACTTCAAAGTCACATCTGAGACTTGCTGTGGCATAAGCAGAAGCCACTTATTTTCAGATGGAGACAACAGAGCATAAAGTAAGTTTGAATTTTAATTTGTTTAAGTGAAGCATGCTGTCTTAGAGTACAGAAAGAGGAAAATGACTTCCTTTTTACTTGCTTTTCCTCCCACTCCTCCCCTTTATTCCTCAACTACATTTTAGATTAAGGGTTTTATACAATTGCTTTGTATCTTGGCTACAGTGATACAGGGTTTGTATATGCTCAGTCTTTGATAGCTCTATTGTACTTTAGTAGTTTCATTCATAATGATTTGGTATTGGACAGGAATATGTAAGTAATTGATTTGGAGTTTGTATTACAAAAAAGAAAAAAAAGTCATTAACAACTTAAGAGCTCTGACAAAAATCAGATAACTTCCTAACTAAAAAGGTTAAAAATTTCTCTACGATGTTGAAAATTAATATTCAGCTCTTCATTATTTTTATGGAAGTCATTCAAGAATCTTTTTAGTATTTTCATCAAAGAAATATCACTTAGTCTACCAGAAGCATTTAATCTTCAAGCTTCAGCATTCAAAGAAAACTTCTGTACTTTCAATAGAACTGTGTCCTTGAAAAATTGGATTGCCTGGGGGAAAATGGTAATTACCCTTTTAGCTTCAGACCACTAGGTGGTCTTCCACTGCAAATCAAGAGGATGACTGGAATGAATTAGTTATTGATGATGGTCCAGTGGACCTGATATAGAAGTCTGAACTTGTCACTTTATGCACCACATGTAGTCAATGGAGAATTATGAGAATTAGAACACAACTCATTTTGGCCTAAAGTGGATCCCCAGTTGGGTGAATTGCCATGAATGTCCTCCGTATTCTTAGGGAAATTTAACATGAACATAACAGGGCGGGTCTCTTCTCACTGGTGACAGGACAAGGGGAAACAGCCTCAAGTTATGCCAAGCTAAGTTTAGGTTGGACATTAGGAAACACTTCTTTGCAGAAAGGGTAGTTAAGCACTGGAATAGGCTCCCCAGAGAGGTGGTTGAGTCACCATCCATCCCTGGATGTGTTTAAGACCCATTTGGATGTGGTGCTTGGAGCTATGATTTAGCAGAGGGTTGTTAGGGTACTATGGTTAGGCTGAGGTTGAACTTGATGATCTTTAAGGTCTTTTCCAACCTGAGTAATTCTATGATTCTATGAGTAGCTCAGATTGTTACACCTAAAATGAGATGAGGTTACTTCAGTTATTTTCTATCTAGAGCTTAAGGAAGAAAATAGGAATGAACAGTCGAGATCTTTCATAAACGAAGGGGTTTCACTCCACAAGGGAGAGCTTAAAACACCAATCTGGTAGTGAAATAAACAGCGTGGCAGTCCTGATGATCTCGCCTTTGCACTGCAAGTCATTCTACTTTGATTGTTGTAACCACATTCACTGGTCATTTCCTTGGGTTCTGTTTGTTACCTGGGAGAAGAGGCCAAAGTCCTCCTCATCGCAGCCTCCCTTCAGGTTGTAGAATGAAAAGAGGTCTCCTATGAGCCTCCTCTTTTCCAGATTAAATTATCCCAGCTCCTCAGCCACTCCTCATAAGACCTGTGCTCCAGACCCCTCACCAGTTTTGTTGCCCTTCTGTGCACATGTTCCAGGCCTCAATGTCTTTCTTGTAGTGAGGGGCCCAAAACTGGACACAGAACTCAAGATGTGGCCTGAATGGAGAGTAACACAGATCAGTAAATCACATTCAAACCGGACGTAGCATTTTGGTTTTACACTAGAGAGTGATATAAGGCAATTCTAACCCCTGACAGCACAAAACAAAATAGAAGAAAGTAGAAGTGTATGTGCCTAGATGTTTGGCATTTAATAGGTTAATGAATAAATACTGGAGTAACTCAAAATACAAACTGCAGGCTAGTTACATTTTTGTGACCTTTACAGAGTAACCCATGTTCAGCCAAATTTTGTTCAGTCTCCTAGATCCATTATTAGATATAGCCTTCCAAAAGCATTACTACTAATTTCAAGTAAAGCTAAAATCCATTACATCAAGTTAATAACAAACTCAGATGAAATTGCTGGCTATAATTTTTATAGTGTAGCACAAATACTCTGTTTCACAAACTGTTTTAACTACAGCATAAAATTTAGAAGAAAAAATAAAATCTGCTGAGGGCAATTTGTTCCAATTACTTTTATACGATCATGCTACAACATACTTTTATTCATGACAAAACAAAACTTTTTTTTTTTTTTTTAATCATATGCAACAGCAAATTAGATCCTAATACCTTTCTCTTTCATTAAAATAAATGTCTTTCACTTTCATTAAAATAAACTTTATGCTGTGTTAAAGGTTAATGCCTCTATTATTGCCTTAACCATGTGAGTTTATTGAAAGCCCTAGGACATGTAACTTGGTAAAAAACTACTTGTGTGGGAAGAAGAGATAGAACATTTTCAGTGTAAGAAATGAAAAACAGATGAAGAAGTGGAGTTTTTAATAGCCAAATATTGCAAATACTTGTACAGTACTGCCTATTCCAAAGTCATAAATGGATCTAATATAGAAAATTCTTATTTTCTGAAGGGTTTCATAATGATAAATATCAAAGCTTTGAAGTTTCAGAAGAATATAAGCAAATATCTAGTTTAGCTTTTTTAAAAAAGTAGGTTGATAGGCCTCATGACTGCAGAAAAATACATGAAAAATTAGAGTTCCACCCTTGGGGTGGAAAAGACAGAAGGCAAACACAAAGAAACAAAAGCTTACTTTTCCATCCAAATTTTACATGTTCTTCAGATCTGATTCATGCATTTATACCATTTTTATTTTGGCAATGTATTTGATTCTGACTAAGAGGAGGACTTGGTTCAAAATGTGAATGCAGAAGACTATTAAGATCAAAGTGAAAATAAAATGATTGAGTCTGTGCTTGTGAGGTAAGAAAAGTAGCAAAAATGTTACAGTGGGCTTCAAAACATAAAAACTTCAGCAGATTCAGGAAACTGACTATTGTAGTCTGAAGGGAAGGATTTTTAAAGAAAACTAAATAATAAAAACTGTTAGGACAGATGGCTGTTTCCTGTATGTGTAATAGTAAAAATGGATGTGGAAGAAATTTTGAGTAAGCATACACTGTGTGACTTCATGAAAAGTCTTCAGTGACCTAGTGGTAACAATAAGTCACCCCAGGAAACAAAAACAAAAACAAAAACAAAACAAAACAACACACAAAACAAACGAACAAAAAACAAACAAACAAAACCCAACAGGTTGAGTATTAAAACAATGTGAATATAGTGTGGAAAAGAATATCAAAAGAATATCAGCTACGCAAAGGAGGAAAAATTACTTAAAGGAAGTGAGTAGGTACTACAGAAAGACTACAAAATCACAAAATAGCCAAAACATGGGGTTTGGAAGGGACCTGTAGAGATAGGGTACAACTCCCCTGCTGAAGCATGGTCCATAGAGCACATTGAACAGTAAAGCATACAAATGGATTTTGGCCATCTTCAAACAAGGAGACTTGATGTGACCCTCATTCCTTAATTGATATCAGGGAAGTGTGCCATGAATATTAAGTGGTAGCAAAGAAAAGATTGAATGGGTCAATCAATTCCTTATTTTGTTCTTATCAGAAATGTTTGACCGCGATGAAATTTTTAGCAAGTAAAAGTACAAACATAAGGGTGAATGAATAAATAATAAAGGTTATGTAGATAAAGGTATTTGAAATGACAGGTTCTAATGAAATTTGATATATTTAAAGAAATATTTAAAGAAAGTAACCAAATCCATTTCTGAGCCATTGACAACTATTATGAATAGATGAAAAATGATATCTTTAGACATAATAAAGCAGCAATAATAATATCTGTGTTTTAAAAAGATAAAGTATACATGAGGGATTCACTTATGGGAGTTACAGGCATTTTTGATACCTGAAAAGATATGAGGTCAGATTATTAAGCAACCAATTTGTAAACACCGTAGGATAATAAGATTTTAAGAAACAGACGAGATTTACCAAGATAAATCATGCCAACATAATAAAATTTCCTCTTTACTCTAGATAACTTATCAAAGAAGCAGAAAAAGGACTGAAGAAAACATATGATTTATTTGTTTGATTTTAAATCAGTAAGGTTCATACACACATGAAATCTCATTATAAATGGTGTGAAGAATGCATAGGAATAGTGTACAGTAGATAAATATAACAGTGGAACTGACAAGGATGAAAATGTTTCAAATAGTATTTATCGCTTTCAGATTGATAGCCATGGTGAGTTCATCTGTTGCAATTGTGAGAAACAAAGTCAAAGTTTTAGGTTGAGGCAAGGATCTTAGTGATAGCAGCAAAGTTTATTCATTATTGCAATAACAGGCACACACCCCTGTTGGCAAGGGAGAAATTGTGCAGTGATCAGTGAAATCCATCCCGTTATATACTCTAAACCCAACACAGGTAATTCTCTCCTGGCGCTCACTCATTGGTTGAGCATCTCAGGCTCACAATCTCCCTGTCACTGTTGCTTTGATTTGATTTCCATACACGGTGGTTACCAACCCATTGTTTTTGATGTACTGTTATTGTGAAGCAGGTGGGCAATTTTCTTAAGGCACATTCACTTTGTTCTGTACTAGGTTCTCCACTCCCCTGCACCCTGTCTTATCTTGTTTTTGTACTCAGTCCTACCCATGTCAAAATGCCCCACCAGTGGAAGAGTAACAATCTACCCGTCAGGGCTCACTGAACTAGTGGAAGAAAAATGACTCACCTACTGTTTCACTGTTTCATGAGAGAGTGCAGTAAAGCTACATTACATACAGAAAATGTTGGTCCCACAACAAAGGCATGCTCTGCAAACCAGAAGCATCTGCTTTACTGCAAAAACACAATCTAACTCTCACACAATCCATGTAAATACCACAGAAAAAAACCTGTGTTTGACATTATGTTTGGAATATATACTCATAACTCAAAGACACATCTTTCAAATGAATTTGATTTTTATATTTTCTTAAATGATAATAACAATAAAAATTAAATGTCTTTTAAAGGTAAAGGATAACCAAGCAATAGAATGAGTACATAGAAAGACATACTATGAAAGCTGATACCATGAACATGTTTTCTAGATTGCTTCAGTATATTTAAACCTGTATAAGAATAGACAGTGGGCTAGATTACTCTAATAACATTCCACTGGTTATTTGTTCTCAGAAAAAATAAAGTTTATCAGTTCTCAGTCAATGCTATGTACAAATTCAGGAATAAGCTTCAGTTTTGTAAAAATAAAGATGAGTAATCAGTGGGACAATTTACCAAGTGACATGGGAGAAAGCTGAAAGGCTTAAAGTCAAAGTCATCTGTTGACAGTTGACACTAGTAATATATCTTTGCTCTGTTGGAAGTGAAATTAGAATTAAAAATAAATTAAGCATAACATGTAAGAGGATCATTTATCATCTGTCTTATAACTGGGTGGTCACTTCATTCAGAAATTTTAATATTTCAACTGCTTTTAAAACTAATAGATATTTGCAGGAAGTAAAATAAATTTGTGAAAAGTGAGCTGTATATAGTAGTAGTCTTCAACATGATAACAAAGACAATAATATCTTAAAAATGGCAACATTTATTAAATTTTCCATCACCGTATAATTTACATGGATTTAGTATCAATTTAGAAAGGTAAATCAGTTGGAGTGATTGTTAGACATTAACTATACATTAAAAGAGGAATGGTGTTAAAATTTGAAATGGCTGTAATGCGATCATCATATTGTTTTATTTGCTCAAATCTCCCATAACAAACTGCATAAATAATAGATACATTATTTTTTATTTCTATTGCTACGACCCATTTATATCAGTTCTCCTGTCTATTTTCCATCCCAGCTTCCTGTTCTTCTCTGGCAGGACAGCAGGAGAAACAGAAAAGTCCTTCATTCTGAGTAAACACTGCTGGGTAACAAAACATAATTGTCAACATTATTCTTATCATAAATCCAAAACATAGTTACTATATGGGCTATTATGAACAAAAGTAACTCCAAACCAGTCAGAGAACAACAGTATTACCATGTGGCATCAAACTTATTGTACATCAAAATCCATTTGGGTTAATATGGTGACTTCAGAATGAAAACTTTGGCCCGGTTAAACCTCTGTATTATTACATAGAAGAAGGGAAAGCATAAAGGAATGCTACATACCATCTCCTTTTCCTTTCCTCCTTTCCTTTTCCTTTTCCTTTTCCTTTTCCTTTTCCTTTTCCTTTTCCTTTCCCTTTCCCTTTCCCTTTTCCTTTTCCTTTTCCTTTTCCTTTTCCTTTTCCTTTTCCTTTTCCTTTTCCTTTTCCTTTTCCTTTCCTTTCCTTTCCTTTCCTTTCCTTTCCTTTCCTTTCCTTTCCTTTCCTTTCCTTTCCTTTCCTTTCCTTTCCTTTCCTTTCCTTTCCTTTCCTTTCCTTTCCTTTCCTTTCCTTTCCCTTCCCTTCCCTTCCCTTCCCTTCCCTTCCCTTCCCTTCCCTTCCCTTCCCTTCCCTTCCCTTCCCTTCCCTTCCCTTCCCTTCCCTTCCCTTCCCTTCCCTTCCCTTCCCTTCCCTTTCCTCTTCCCTTTCCTCTTTCCTTTCCTCTTTCCTCTCCTCTTTCCTCTCCTTTCCTCTTTCCTCTCCTTTCCTCTCCTTTCGTCCCCTCCCCTCATTCCCCTTCCCTCCCCTCCCTCCCCTCCCCTCCCCTTCCCTCCCCTCCCCTCCCCTCCCCTCCCCTCCCCTCCCCTCCCCTCCCCTCGCCTCCCCTCCCCTCCCCTCCCCTCCCCTCCCCTCCCCTCCCCTCCCCTCCCCTCCCCTCCCCTCCCCTCCCCTCATTCCCCTTCCCTCCCCTCCCTTCCCTTCCCTTCCCTTCCCTTCCCTTCCCTTCCCTCCCCTCCCTCCCCTCCCCTCCCCTCCTCTTCCCTCCCCTCCCTCTCTCTATTGTAGAAAGGATTTAGTGAAGGAAGCTAATATCTCAGTTTCAGATTTTGTTCTGTTCTCTTTTCATGTAAAACTGAAATTTAATCTTGACACCAGTTTTATAATATTGTGCTCTAAATTTTGAATGATAGAATTAAAACCAAAATGGAAGTTCAGTTTTATTCTTGGTACCTCAAGTACATAGCAGAGAGGACATGATCACAAGGATCTCAAAGACTGACTATAAACATCTATGTTGAGTTGGTAATGAAATTGTGCAGACAGATCAAATCCTAGCTGTAAAAAACTTGTGTACGAGTAAGCAGCATTGCAGGATGTTTAAGCATCTATCAAACTATTTTTAAAATGAATAAATGAAACAGATGGAGGAGATGGTAGTAAGAAAAGAGATGGCAAAGAAATGTGAATATTGAAAGAATAATTAAAATTCATGGGAAAAGACAAGAGAGAAACTGATCTTAGGGGAAAAAAAAAACAAAAACAACACAGAAATAAGGAGCGTACAGCATAGGCAGAAGGAGTAGATGATTTAATCGTGTTGGGTATCCACTGGTACAATAAAAAGCAATGAACTCATTTCCCTGTACCGGATCTTTGATTACCCTATAGATGAGCATATGACACTAGAAAAGCCAGGAAAATAAAGTCAAAATTATTTAGAGTTATGAATGAACTAGAAAGAATTCAAAAGTGGCTCCAAGTAAGGCTGACAGGAATGATGAAGTATTAAGTCAAAAGGACAGGCTGACAGATTCAGAGATATCATGTAAATACTAGTAAAATTGAAAGTACTTAAAACAGTCAATGTACTGTAAGCAAATTCCAGGAAAGGTATCAGAAAATGCTGCAGCTTCTCTGTGTGATTGTACCTGCTGAAATGTTAATGATTTGTTTAGAAAACAGAAAGAGAGTTGGAAATTATGGAAGAACTGTATGTGTAGTGGGATAAAAAAGAGCAGTGTATGTATAGTAAATGGTAAATTTGTGCTATTGTTCCCAAAATTTCTTAGAATGACTGTTCCAGCTACTAAATCAGTCATGAAGTCATATTTGCCATTGCTATCACTAGATATAGTAACAACTGTAACATACTTGCATGCATATATTTCATTAAAATCTATCCATGGCAGCTCTAAAGCTATTTTAGAAAAGTACACACAAAAAATCAGTTAGCAAGAGCCTATAGAACCAGAACAAGTGAAATATAAAATCAGCTGGAAAGAAGAAGTGTGTATACAACTTTCAAATTTTTTAAAGACTAAACATTTTAAAATAATTAAAATGATTAAAATAATTAATCGCAGAAGCAAATTTTTAACTCATGGTGAAATATCTTTTCCTGTGCTTGGCAAAGCTACAGGTCCAGAAATCAAAAAGTTCTAAGTTCCTAGACTACTAATTTTTATTTATTTTGACTGAGGGTCCAGTGAGAGTATTCACATTTTTAGACTATAATAATAATAATAATAATAAATATTTTTATAAATTTTATATAAATTTATATTTATATAAAATAAATATATTATTTATATTTATTATATTTATATATTTATTATATATAATTTTATTTATATAATATATTATTATTATTGTTATTATTATTATCATTATGCATATTATAATTGCAGTCTGTTCAAGCACTAAGCAGCACTGTAAAACTACTATTTTGCTGCATTCTGCTTCATCCACATGCAGTGTTCACACTGCACATTCTATTAACCATGATTAAATATCCAGATCATATTCATGTCATATGTATATTCTGCCAGTACCCATGGCAAGAAGACTATTCTTTCTTAAACAAAACTATACATTACTTTTTTTACTTACAAAACTCTGTCATGAAATCTATATCATATTAAGATACATACACACCTTCATCTATTGTGTTGAACACATAGTAAAGGTGTTCATAAAGGAACATACTGCTGAATCATTTTGTCATAATGACAGCCCTGGTAAACAGCTCCAGTGAATTCATACACTTTTCAATATTTTGCACTTAAAATGTTGTTATGTAGTTGCTTACTTGAAGTTAAGTTCCAATGCCCATTGCAAACTGGGTGAAAAGGAGATAGCAGACGGAACAACAAATGCTTATCTCTTTCAAATCGTTCTTCAAAATATATCAGTATTGAGAAATTAAGGTTTTTGAAGCAATATATGAAACTTCTTAGAAGTGTTCTGTTGTTTCTTGATTTCTTTCTGAATTATCCCTTTGATGATTTCCATGTATAGAATAGTTGATGCTATTCTTGGTCCACTTGATCACATATAGAATGTATAGAACTCCCAATTTTATCAATTGGCAGTTGAATAATATCTGTGTTGGCTAAAAGTGTATAATCATTCTGCCTGAGGCACGTAAATTCTCTTACAATGCTATGCATACATTATGATAAAAGTAATTTTACTCTGAAGAAAAATCAAGTAGATAATGGGAATGGAGAACATATTAATCAGTATCAAACAATAATTCACAGTTCAAGTTTGAAGAGGGAGAAAATTGTTTTATAGGTACAAATACTGAAAACTGGAATTCTCATTAACATTGTCTAATCTTTTTAGTCTGAACTACATAATTTATCTGAACTACATAATTTAAAGGTCAGACAAATCTTCCATTTTTCAAACAAGAATAAAGACCTGAACTTTCAGAACTTACAGTATGCAAAAATCTAGTTTGGATGGTAACTAAATCTCTTGCCAGACTGAATATTTTGATTTACAGATACTGAAAACTTAACACAGATGACCTGATTTTATTGTACTTATAAGCAGCGGTCTCTTAAAATAAACATTTCATAAGCCAAGAAATAATTTTCTTTTTAAGAGCTTTATCTGATACTTGCAGTGTCAGAGAACTCAGGGTAGTTTGTGGTTTACTCAGCAAGATGTCATGTTTATTGGAGCTGTAGAAGACATTTATTGCTTCATACACCATGCTCTCTTCTGGGATACTCACTGAAATATATACCATTTAATCACCTTCAGCCAATTGCTATACTCACAAATATGGGGTGTCTGCCAAAAAGAAGAAACATAGTCTGGTTGTAATTTCAAATCATTTAGTTTGAGTGTTTCCTACTACTTTGCTGGGGGTAGGGGGGAGGAATTAAATGTATATATATTAAAAATAAATCTAACCACAGGTAATAAATTTTAAGGCTTAAAATCCCTAGTCAGGCTCCTCGTAACAATGTGTTGTGAACATGTAGAGAAGTTCTATTTCTAAAAGCTGCATAATTTGGTTTGTGTGTAGTATTTATGGTTTTATGAACGTATGAACAGAAAGGCAAATACTCTGTTCACTTAACAAAAGATTTCTGCTATGATTAAGATATAATTCTGTTTCTCTTAGAACAAATTCATAGATAAACATTTTGAGATGCTGAAGACAAAGATCAATGCAATATACTCACAACACAGTTGATAACACCAGTGGAATAGGACATGAGATTCTTTTGCCTGCCTCTATAACACTGTTTTCCCTTGTCTGCCACTTGGGCAGCAAGAACAACATAACTCTTTTTTTGTATTCACATGATTTGGTTTCAGAGAAAATATCCTCCACCGTAGTAAGGAATCTCCATGTCAATATAGGTAGCTCTGTAAAGCAGGTGACCTCCAGAAGTTTGAGCACCACCAACCTCCACATTACATACTAGACCAGGCTGCCCAAGGCCCCTCCAAACTGGCCTTGGACAACTCCAGGGATGGTGCATCCATAACCTCTCTGGGCAACCTGTTCCAGCACCTCACCACTCTCATAGTAAAGAATTTACCCCTGAGATCGAACCTAAATCTTCCCTCCTTCAAATTAAAACCATTTCCCCTTTCCTTGCTGTTTATCTGCTCTTGTAAGAGTTGGTTCCCCTCCTGTCTGTAGGTTCACTTTAGGTACTGAAAGGATGCAATGAGGTCACCCTGCAGCTTTCTTTTCTCCAGGCTGAACAAGCTCAGCTCCCTCAGCCTGTCTTCATGTGGGAGATGATCCAGATCTCTGATCATCTTTGCAGCCTTCCTCTGGACCCTCTGCAACAGCATCCTGTCTCTCTTGTACTGGGGGCTCCAGACCTTGATACAGTACTCCAGTTGGGACCTCAGAAGGGCAGAGTAGAGAGGGACAATCGCCTCCCTGTCCCTGCTGGCCACCCCTCTTCTGAAGGAGCCCAGGATACTCTTGGCCTTCACAACTGCAAGAGCACAGTGCTGGCTCATGTTCAGTTTTTCATCCATCAGAACTCCCAGGTTCTTCTCTGCAGGACTACTCTCAAAGATTGCTTCTCCCAGTCTGTATATATGCCTGGGATTCTGCTGGCCTGAGTGCAAAACCTTGCACTTTGCTGTGTTGAACCTCAAGAGATTCACATGGGCCCACCTCTCAAGTCTTTTCAAGAAAAGTATGTGTTGCATTTGCTACCTGATTTATCCAAACTATCTATGTTCCTTTACTTTCTCTAAGCAACTAGGCACGCAGAAGAGAGTACAAACAGCAATAAAATAGCACTTGATAATTTATCTTTCATTAATCAAGACCAAAGAAAATGAATACTTCCTTCTGATCTGAAGAAGAGCTGGAGCATTCTGCCTCAGATAACTGCCATAAAACAACGGGAACATTCCAATGATGTATTTGTCAAATTAACCAAAGTTCAAAAACTCTCACAGGTGAAACCGTAATTTTAATTAACTATTTTGCAAGCACATTTTACTATAAAATTATTCTTGTTACTCTGAATCTGTGTCTAAAAATTTATAAATGATTAGAAGACAAATTATTGTTTTACAAGTCAAGTTTCAAAAGTATTTTCACTTAATACAGTAATTTTTTACAATCTCTGGAACAGTACAAGCTGAAAGCAAAATAATTTGGAAATAGACCCCATTTTAACTTTCATTAGTTTAACATAGATTTTCTAAAGGTTTTCTAACAATGTTCATCTACAAAACCTGCTAAATGTAAAGAGACATAGAAAACAAGCATAGGAAATGTGATATACGATTAAATTAATGTGATATGCTCAAATTAGAAATGGAACTAAATCTTCTTATATGATGTCTGACATTAATTCAGGGTAATAAATAGCTTGCTACTAGATCTCTACACTTAATTGAGTTTAAATATGTTTTCTTTTGACTATTTTAACACAGACTCTGTATGTATTCACATGGGTTGTACTATGACAACACAGTTTGATAAAATTCCAATATAGGCAAGACTCATGGCACCTACTTCTGTCAATTCTGCTTTCTTTATGTGAAAATGTATGACAGTGATCCTCTGGAAAACTTTGTAATACTCAAACTTTTCCTGTTTATCTCCCAACAGCTATCCATAGGAAAAATTTGACAACTTAATTATATTTCAGCTCCCAATTGCATTTCATTATTTCCTTTTCAGGTTAAAAGTTTATTCTTTGAGTAATTAGTCAGATTCTTATGAATGTTAAAGACTATCTCCAGTGTCCTGTGATCTCAAGGATCATCATGTTCCAACCTCCCTGCCATAGGCAGGTCTTCCAGCTGCTAGATTAAGTACTAGATAAGATTGCCCAGGGCCCCATCCAACCTGGTCTTAAACACCTCCAGGGATGAGGCAACCTCAGCCTCTCTGGGCAACCTATTCCACCACCTCGCCACTCTCTCAGTAAAGAACTTCCTCCTGACATCTATCCACATCTTTCTTCCTTTAGTTTAAAACCATTCCCCTTTGTCCTATCATGGTCTTCCCATGTAAAAAGTTGATTTCCTTCAGGTTTATAAACTCCTTTTAAATGCTGGAAGGACACAAGGAGGTCTTCCCTTGGCCTTCTCTTTTCCATGCTGAACAAACCCAGTTACTTCAACTTATCTTCATAGGACAGGTGCTCCAGCTCTTGGATCATCTTCAAGACAACCCTCTGGACCCTCTCCAAAAGCTCCACATCCTACCTGTGTTGGGAGCCCCAGAGTAGAACTCAGTACTCCAGCTGGGACCTCACGAGGGCAAAATAGAGAAGAAAAATCACCTTCCCTGCCCCAGTGTCTACCCCTCTTCTGATGAAACCTTGGATACCATTCATTGGCCTTCTGGAATGCTAGTGCACACTGTTGGCTCATGTTAAATCTTTTGTCAACCATGATCCATAAGTCCTTCTCAGCAGGACAACTCTCAAGGAGTACTTCCAGTTTGCATACATATCTGGGAAAACCTTGCATTTTCCTTTGTTGAACCTCATTAAGTTCACAAGGGCCTATCTTTTGATTTTATCAAGGTCCTTCAGGATGGTATCCCTTCCTTCTGCTGTGTTAAGTTCATTTCTTGGCTTAGTGTCATCAGCAAACATGCTGAGGGTGCACTGAATCCCATCATCTGTGTCACTCATAAAGGTGTTAAAGAGTACTGGACCCAAGATGTACATCTAGGTGACATCACTCATTACAAGTCTCCATCTGGACATACTGCCATTGGCAACAACCCTCTCACCTCCCAACTAATTCCTTGTCCACCAAATAGTCTACTCTTCAAATCCATAACTGCAATTTCCAAATAAGGATGTGGTAGAGGACCATGTCAAAGGCCTTACAGAAGTCCAGGTAGATGACATCAGTTGCCTTCCCTTCATAAACAATTTAGTGAACCCAAAAGGGGCATTTTCAAGTTTTAGAATGAGTTTCGTCTACAAATTTGTACACTAATGCTGTCACTCCATCATAGAAAGCCACCAGATTGGTCAGGCACAGCCTTCCCTTGGTGAAGCAGTGTTGATTGTCTCATATCACCTGCTTGTCTCTCATGTGTCTTAACATGTCTTCCAAGAGGACCTGTTCTGTGATCTTCCCAGGCACAGAGGTTGAGGCTCACCAGCCTGTAGTTCCCCGGGCCTTCCTTCCTCCCATTCTTTTAAATGGGAGTGAAGTTTTCCTCTTTTCCAGTCACTGAGGACTTTTCCTGATAGCCATGACTTTTTAAATATGATGGAAATCAGCTCAGCAACCACCTCAGCTTCTTGAGTACCCTCAGATGTATGTCATCTGGCTTTAAGGACTTGTACTATCTTTAATGTGAGGGTGGTCAAACACTGGAGCAGGCTTCCTGAACAAGTCCTTGATGCCTCATGGCTTTCAGTGTTCAACAACATTTGGACACTGCCTTCAATAATGTGCTTTAACTTTTGTTTAGCCCAGGAGTGACCACAACACATTTTAATTTGGTGACTGAACTATTCCATCTGAACTATTCTACTTCTAGTACCAAAGATGGTTAACAGTTCCACAACTTAATATTTATTTTCTTGGAAATGTTTAGCCTATGAAAGGTTAGATTATTGATTAAATTAGAAGTATAGTTTTAATTCCTTTAGTTATTATTATTGTTATTACTATTATTATTTTCATAATCTTGAAGACTACAAATGAGATTCATCTTAAAAAGCCATTATAAAATGAGATTACTTCTTTTTGGAGGTGCCTCTTTACATCCATTACTGATGATGGCATGTAAAGAAAAGCTTAGGCAAAATATCTGAAGTTTTTATTATTGAAGATCTGAATCATTCCTAAATACTTGCAAAAAGAAAAAAAGAAGAAAACAAACAAACAAACAAAAAACAAAGTAAAGTGTTAACCAAGCTATTGCATAACTCACAAGACAGATTTTTTAGTAGATATAAATGAAGGCTTTTTGGAGGGAACAATCTGAATTAATGTACGTATCTTCTTAAAAAAAATGAGGAAAATTTTTCTGTAATTTTTAAATACAATATGGCAAAGGAATTTCTTTTTTATTGTAAAAGGGAAAATGTTTCTTAAAAGATTTTTTCTCATTAAAAAATATAACTACATGAACATACATAACCTTTTTGATGAACAGAAGGAAAGAATGTTAATTAACATTAAGCTGCATGACAGTTTGCACTCGATAGCTTGACTTAATTTCAGTGGTTATTCACAGAACACACTGCATTTGCTCAGCCATGTGATATCTTATTTCTATTACAAAGATAAAGTTAGATTTTCTTATGCAAGGTTAAATTTCTGAGGAACATCAGATTGGTCAGGCACATCCTTCCCTTGGTGAAGCAGTGTTGATTGTCTCATATCACCTGCTTGTCTCTCATGTGTCTTAACATGTCTTCCAAGAGGACCTGTTCTGTGATCTTCCCAGGCACAGAGGTTGAGGCTCACCAGCCTGTAATTCCCCAGGTCTTCCTTCCTCCCATTCTTTTAAATGGGAGTGAAGTTTTCCTTTTTTCCAGTCACTGAGGACTTTGTCTGAGAGCCATGACTTTTCAAATATGATGGAGGCCGGCTTGGCAACCACCTCAATCAGCTCTCTTAGTACCCTAAGATGCTTGTTTTTCTGTCACATAAAGTTGTACACCTTCATCATCATAATGTGGTTTTAGACTTGCTCTGCTCTTAGAGTGGAGGCCATTTGTTCATCCAGTTCCGACTGAAACTGTGTTGAGAACAAAACCTTCATATAAATGTATGGGTTTTTGCTTATAACTTAAATTTAGAAAATAAATAAATAAATAAATAAATAAATAAATAAATAAATAAAAAGAAGAATTAGGAAAAAGAAGAACAAAATAAACCTTTGGGTGGAATTGCCTTCTCTTAGTAATTAAACTTAGTTATAAGTGAATTGACATGAAAAGAGTCCAATTTATTTTTATGTACAGAATATTCCTAATATTTTAGGTTGTTCAAAGTATCCTGAGCTCCTTTTGACTTAAAATGTGAAACAGTAAACATCAAATACACATTTTATCATAATTGTTTTGTCCTCACAGACTTACAAAGGAATATATATGTTTCTGCTTGGAGATTCCTTATTTTTTTTTCCCTACTGCTTCTTTCTGTTATTTTAATGTTCCATTCATCTACAGCATTTTATGGCTGGCTTCTAGCTGAAACTCTTCTTAAGAAAAAAATAAGAATGCACACATATAGGTTTGGGTTTTCTTTTGGAAACTAGAACAGCCATTGGTGATATCACACCAGTGTTTTCTCTATTGCTGAACCGTGCTTATACAAAATCAAAGCTCTCTCCAAGCCCTTCCAAAGCCAGTAGGCTGGGAATGGACAAAAGGTGAAGAGTGGACGTGGCCAGGACTGTTGATCTAAACAAAACAAAGGAATTTCCCATACCATGCTCATGAATTAAAGCTGGGAAAATGGAATTAGAAGGGGAGAATATTATCATGTAAGTGTCTGTCCTCCCAAACATCCACTTTGCATATTGAGACTGGCTTCCAAAGATGTGACTGTAAATCATTTGCTGATAGGAAGTAGAGAAAAAGTTTTCTCTCTCTTTGCTTCTAAGCAGCATTTGCTTGTTTTTGTTTTGTTTCTTTTGCTTCTTCCTGTATTTAAAGATTTTTTTCTCATTCCATTATCTTTTTTTTTTTTTTTTTTTTTCCCCCAACCATCATATTTTCTCCCATCCTTCAACCTTTGTGGAAAGATACTGAGGAGGGGATTCAGCAAAACCACCACAACCATTCCACTTCGTGCTAGTACTTGTCAAACAAATTCTATAAACATAGAAGTGAACATTCTTTTGTGACAGAAGGTTTCTCCTGTGAACTCAGTAAAAAACTTCTCAATACTATAATTTTAGATTTTTATATAAGGAGTTCTCTTTCAGCATTTCAGAGACAAAGAATCAAGGGACTCTAAATACCCCATCTTACAAAGCACTCAGCATCTCATTAAAAACAAACAAACAAACAAACAAACAAAAAAGCAATAACAAAAAAAAAAAAAAAAAAAAAAAAAAAACAACACATGGTTTCAATTGTCTTTTAGGTATACAACTTCTATTTAAAAATGAGATTATTTTGAATAATTTATGATTCAGAATTGATTAAGCATTTCTGTGGATTAATAGCACTGACAGAATAAAATCTTCTGATCATTTTCTGATGAATTTTAAAGGTGGCAATTTCCACTGGCAAAGCAAAATATTCATACTGTATTTTTCTACACCTGTTGTATTTATTAACAAAAAAATAAAAAAAAAAAAAAAAAAAGGAAAAAAGGAAAAGCACAGATATAATTTTGTTTTTCCTAATTTATAATACAAAGTTTCAAAGCTTCAAATCATGAAATTAGTAAAATAATTTACTCACATTTCAGTCCTTTCTGCATTTATTCATTTACTGAATAAATTATTGAAAAACTGAATATATGGATAACTAGTTGACAAGAAAACTTTCAGAAATTGTGAACGGAACTTTTTGGAAGGCCTGAAGCCCAAGTATTTTTTTGCCCATCTCCACATCAACAAAATCTCTTTTCACTTTGTCAAGACTGAGAACTGTATGTAGTGATTTTCAGGAGCTAAAATGGAAAAATAAATAAATAAAAATTAAACAAACAAACATAAACAAAACAAAACAAAAAACAACAAAACAAACAGACAAACAAAAATCTCTGACATGTTTCAATACAAGCTGAATACTTCATGGCTAAAAAATTATCAAGGGCTGGATCTATACTACTGTGAATAAAAACATAATTCCTAGTTAATCTGAGTAGGGGCTTAACTAAGTAAAACAAACATTTGTGATGCTGAAATATATACAAGATAAATATATATAAGATAAATATATATAAGATATCTATACATAAGAACTCATCCCTTTTGAAATCAATTTAGGAAAAAAAAACACAACATTTTTTTCTCATCTCAAGCTGGAAATTTAAGAGGATCAGATCAATGTTATTTCAAAAATGTACTTTCTCTCTATCCAATTCAAAAGGATTTTATAGTACTGATCTCAGATATAGGTAATATCATATTATAACATGCAAGTTAGGTGAAATCAATCCTTTCCTCTGTGTCCAGATTTTTCCTTCATCCACCATCTGTTGTGCTGGAAGAACTGTTCAGTCACTGCAAAAACTACAAAAACAGATTCTATTCCCATCTCCTCCTCATGAATATTAAACTATTTTTCTGTTTCTGTGAGACCATTGGAAGGCTTCATAATTCATAAATCTCACTTTTATGAATCAGGCCACGTCATCACTAATATATTTTTTCTCTGAATATGAACTGACAGAAATGCATTGTAGACTGTTATGTGGCTACATACTATTCCTACACAGAAACAATTTTGAAGGTATTTCACTCTCATAAACTGGATTAAGAGTTTAGCCTCAAAAGGCCTTTGGAAAGATAAGAGAAATCATGGATGTTCTGGGAATCATGATCATGATGCAAATCTTGAAATTTCAGTTGCAGAAGAAGTTGACATTTATTACTTACAGTGACATTTGCTTTTATTGGGAATAGTAGCATGTGGAAGAACTACCAACGTATGATTAAAGCTGCAAATCAGATGCTCAGGAGATGTTATGTAGAGTCATGTTAGACTGTTCTTCAAAGAATGTCACAAAATAATTGTTGGAAGTATCATTTCTCTTTATGAACATCATACCTACATCTATACCTACATCTATATGCACATACATATGTATTACAATCATTTATGCTCTGTAACAGTGATTAACCTTCACAACTAATACTGGAACTATTGTGCTGGAAATATTAAGTAGTGCCTGTAAATGTAAATGTTATATATTGTAATATTATTATAAAATTAAGGAGTTTTTTTTTTATTTGTGTATATAGTCAATGCTCAGACATAGTCAAAGATGCATGTTTTGTATCACAGAAGCACAGAATGACCTAGGTTGGAAGGGACCCCGAGGATCTTGAAGCTCCAACTTCCCCGCCTGGCAGGGCCACCAAACTTCCATGTTTACTAGATCAGGTTGCCCAGGGCCCCATCCAGCCTGGCCTTGAATACCTCCAGGGATGGGGCATCCACAACTTCCCTGGGCAGCCTGTTCCAGGACCTCACCACTCTCTTAGTAAAGAACTTCCCCCTGACATCCAACCTAAATCTTCCCTCTTTCAACTTAAAACCATTTCAAGAGCAGAGTAGAGAGGGACAATCACCTCCCTATCCCTGCTGGCCACCCCTCTCCTGATGGAGCCCAGGATACCATTTGCTTTCCGAGCTGAAAGAGCACACTGCTGACTCATGTTAAATTCCATCCACCAGGACCCCCAGGTTCTTCTCTGCTGAGCTGCTCTCAAGGACTACTTCTCCCAGTTTGTACAGTTGCCTGAGGTTCTTCCAGCCTAAGTACAAAACCTTGCACTTTGCCATGTTGAACATCATTAGGTTCATCTGGGCTCACCTTTCAAGTCTGTCAAGGTCCCTCTGAATGGCATCCCTTCCTTCCTCCATGTCAACCGCACCACTCAGCTTGGTGTCATCAGCAAACTTGCTGAGGGTGCACTCGATTTCATTGTCGATGTCATTGATAAAGATGTTAAAGAGCACCGGTCCCAAGACAGATCCCTGGGGGACATTGCTTCTTACCAGCCTCCACCTTGACATAGAGCCATTGATCACCACCCTCTGTCTGCGACCTTTCAACCAATTTCTTATCCATCGAGTAGTCCTCCCATCCTGTCCACATCTCTCCAATTTGAAGATGAGGATGTGGTGGGGTACCGTGTCAAAGGCCTTACTCAAGTCCAGATAAATGACATCGGTCGCCTTCCCTTCATCAACCAATGATGTCTATCTGTCATAAAAGGTTAAGCATGACCTTCCCCTGGTGAAGCCATGCTGGCTGTCTCGGATCACATGCTCATTCTTTATGTGATTGAGCATGTTGTCCAGGAGGATCTGTTCCATGATCTTCCCAGGCACAGAGGTGAAACTCACCAGCCTGTAGTTCTCCAGGTCCTCCCTGCTCCCCTTCTTGTATATGGGAGTGACGTGACCCTTCCTCCAGTCATCTGGGACCTCACCTGACAGCCACGACTTCTCCATATCAAAATCATTTTGGTTACAGAAAATGAAGATAACTGATTAGACACAAAAAGCTGAATTATGCAAGCACATGGTAAATTTGTCAACCTATTGGGTGCCCTTCTTTACCCTCATGGTAAGACTTGTCTTAGTGCTGCTGCTGCTGCTTTAGCTCTAAGTCTTTTGGAAGCCTTGTCTAGCTCCAAATCCAATAATGAAACAAAATATAATGATGACAGAACCACTGTACTGACACATAAACATGTCTCATGACATCATGAGAACCCAGCCCAAGTAGCTATTTTGAAAGGCAGAGGTGCAATACTACAAAACATGCTAGTGAAAGCTGAAGTATGTTAGAGAACTTAAGAGTTTCAATAGCGATACAACTTGGAACTTACTGCATGTGTTGAGTGACAGCTTTTTGCTGGGTCTGTTTACCTGGTTGTTTGACGTTTTTTGGGTATTTTGTTTGTTTGATTGTTTTTAATTATTTTCAATATCACTATTCCCATGGGGATATTCTTGTTTCATATCACCATTCACACAATAACTATAATGAGGATTATATGAAAGGTTAAGCATAAGGTAATTTGATTTCTGCATTGCTATCTCAGTGACAGATGACAAAAAAATTCTGCACACCAACCACATAGTGATCAATACTGAATATGCAGACATTACTACAGAGTTTATAGAATGTAAGTAGAATACATGAATAAGCAGATAATTAGAATAGGGAAAAAAACAAACAAACAAACACACACACACACACAAACATTTCTTATTGAAATAGCTGCCTCTCAACAAATAAATTTTTTTGTTTGTTTGTTTGTTTGTCAGATAAGAGTATCTGACTTGCTTTAAGACTTCCAACGAATACATCTGAGCTCCCTGACATAGTAAAGGCTCATCAAGATACAGAAAAAAAAAATACCAACCTTTTTTTTAACTTTTAACTTAATAACTACTTCCCTAAATTAAGAAAAACAAAACTAAGCAGAACTTGATTTTCTATAACATATAAACTGTTTGTGAAAATGATTTAATTAGCATGATTATGAATGCCAACTGGTTTAATTTTTTGAAAATGGACAGCTATTTGATTTAGAAACATGTTTTTATTAAGCTGCTGTGTAAATTAGATAAGTAATTGCCTATCTCGGAATAAAGTTCTGTTGTGCTAAGAGTAGTGGAAATACTGAAAGAGCATTGCGGTAATGCTTGAATAGGATGATGAAGAACTTGCTCTAAGCTGTTAAAAATATCAGTCACTAAAACATAACAAAAGCATTAGGGCATCAAAGAGCTGACCAACTCTCACTTACTTTCTGTACCTAGGAGTCAAAATATTTATTTTCAGAGGTTCAGAGGTATTTTATCCATAACAATACGATGGAATTTTTATTCAGCTTATAACTACAACTATAGTGATAAAGACAAAGTATTTCTTCACTTGTGTGGCCCTGAATATTGTGTGGCCATATCTTGAATAGTAGGCTCTATACTACATTACAGGGGGAAAAAAAACAAACCAAACCAAACTAAACTGAACCAAAACAAAACCAAAACAAAACCAAAACAAAAACAAACAAAAACAAACAAACAAACAAAAAATAAACCTTCATTCTTTTACTAAAATCTTTAGCCTAGTTTTCTCTCTGGCTAAATTTTCTCTTAACACTGTTCATGCCCATGTTACAATTCTTCTGGGCTATTGCCCTGAAATACATTCTATAATATATTCAAGTGAAAAAAACAAAAAGAACACTCAAAAGGTCACATATGAACAATACATAACAAATAGCTAGAAATCATATACACTCATTATTCTTTTTCTATCCATACATTCAAAACAATGCAAGTGTTATACAAAAACATCTAAAGAATCTTTTCTTGTTTGAGTACTTCAGTTGAAATGAATCAACAAAGTCCAAATGCAACATTTTTTTTCCCTGAACTTTAAGTAGTGCTTACTAGAAGGCTGGCAAACTGCCCCTGAAATAGCTCTACATTGCAGTGTGAAACAGATGTGGGGCTTTGTCATTTGTTTTGCATTTCCTGAGGTTGTCAGTTTGTGTGAGTTTTCTTTTTTTTCTGTTTTGGCTCCCCCATGCCATCTTTTTAAAACATGTATTACTTATTCAGAACTTTTTAAAAATGCATGTCACTGAGTTGAAAAACTGCTCTGAGTTCATAGCTGTGAAAATTCTATCCAGGGGATAAATTCTAAGCCTGAAGTATCTTCAACAACTCGTAGAATTCTAGGCAATCTATGGACATAAAATGATTAATGCTTAGCTCTATACAATAAAAAAGGATTTATTCCTCTGTGACCACTGTGTGTGATATAAGCAGGTTCTGTGATAATGCTAAATACATAGAGGTGGAAGAAAGGAGTGCAGTGAAACTGCAGGTTTCACACTTTTTCATTTTAGCCAAGCTGAGAGCAGATACACTATTGTATCTACTTTAAAATAAGTTAAAAGTAGCTGTGCTGAACTAGGTTCTCTAAGCCACCCCTGGGATCTTTTTCTTCAGGTAGGAATGAGATAGATAGAATAGAGAGCAGTGTTAAAACTACAAGTTATGTTTTGGAGCTTCTTCATTTTATACAATGTTTACATAAGATAAGAATTATTGTTATTACGCAAAACAATAAACAAACTATGGCTAAGGTGGTAAGCATGTCAAATATGCTTCATGGATATGAAAGTTCAAGAACACTATGTAGGAGTTTCGTGCCTAACCCATTAAGCCTTCTAAGGCAACTCTGATTCTCATCTTGAGTCAAGACTCAAATTTAGACTTTTCTTCCTCGCGAAGTAGTAAATCCCCACAGTATCCATCAGTCTATAGTACAGATTAGATCTGCAGTTGTCCTCTGTGAAAAGTATAAAATAGTTTTCCCTTCGCATAGCTCACTAGAAAAGCTCAGTTATCTAACCTAACTTGGAGCATGCTTCATTCACTCAAGTCACTGGCTAAGATAGTAAGATAGTGCCTGGTTAATAACAAGACAGTAGTAAAAACACTTTTACAGGAAATTAGAATTTTAAGTATTCTTCACCTTAAGTAAATTTTGGTTTTGCACAAATACCAAAAGGCTCAGTCTATAGAGTATTCTCCATAATACTTGTCTTCACAAGTCTTCTGGAAGTTAAGCTACTGGGCCACCTCTCATAAATAACAAAGCAAAAAAATAAGTACTGAAGAAAAAGACTGTACTTTATCTGATGAGGAGATCAGTCTTCTCTCTCTCTCTCTCTCTCTTTTTTTTTTTTTCTTTTTTTCATTAATAGTGTATCTCACTTCATCACAAGTAATCTTTTTGTGTGATTCAGATATGATGGCTGAAATTGAAGCCGGTAACAAATATCTCCAAATATCTCATATTAATCTTATGAATATGTATGTCTACTTTCATGTTTTGAATGTAATGCACAGTTCAATGTTTGACAAAGATGAAAATGAATTATGAATTATAACCAATGAGGCAGAAAGAATGGTTTAATTTACAGTCAGGTAATATCTTGTTGACAACTTTCTAAAGATTAACAGTACCTCAAGATGAAGTCAAGACATTAAAAAAAGTTTTCTTGCTCAAACGTAGGCCTCATGAGGTTTTAAATGGTACAAAAACTGACACTGATCATGAACCTAATGTTGCTTGAGTTGGATACATAAAAAGGAAGAGATATCTTATGAATCTCAATTTAAGGTATATTAGTTAAAACGCCTTCTTCTCTCCCCCATCCCACTTCGTGCCATTATCATCTGTGTCTTAGTAGTGGTAGCAATAGTAGAAGTAGTAGTACTGGTGGTAGTAATGGTAGTAAATGCATGTAATCTTAGTAGTTCTGTAAATAAATACATCTATGTTTTGCAGAAGGAAAATCATAATGAGCTGCATAAAAATAAGAAGTCAAAATGAACCACAATTAAATATATATATGTATTTTAAAGTCTCTCGTTACTGGGATTAGGTGGCTATCTAACTCCAGCACATTTCACTTTAGATATTTTTTTGTTACCATCCTTTTTTTTTTTTTTTTTTTTTTCCTAATGTAAAATATTGTGCTATGTATGTTTGGAAAGTAGCATTGTATCCTAACAATGACTATAATTTCATCCTAAATACTTGAGCACAGAGAAAATGTGAGACATACAGAAGTGTTTCAAAGCTAGGCAGTTCTTGACAAATGTATGTTTCACGCAGTTTAACACAATAAATTAGTTTAATTTTCAAATTTGATATCAGAATCAGTTTTTTGTACTTGCATTGTGAACTTTGTCTCCAAAAGTTTTGAGAAAACAACAACAACAACAAAACCCACATCATTGGATGTTGTTTGAGTGCTGGCCAAGGGCAAAGATAATGTAGCCCATTATTCCCAACATATATGGAGTGCAGATATAAAATTATCTTTCATAGTCACTATCTCAATATAACATAATTAAATTTGTCACTGTAACTGGAAAGGTGACTGAGTTTAAAATGAGTTTTTTTTTCAAGGAAATTATTTGTTCTTTCACCAAGAAGATAAATTACATAAATTCATAAAGAATTTCTGTGTTATTTTGTTTTTTCCTTAACTCAGTCATATCCTTCACATTAAAGCGTGAGCAATATAATTTATTTTTTCTCTGTTATAAAAAGTCTAATAAAAATTATACTTTATATTTTTTTAATTAACATCTGCCTGTAGCTATAGCATCAATATTGACAATAATCAAAAACAAGCAAACTAAAAAAGCAATCCTTAATCTCAGCCAAAACTATCTCACTCGTCATAGTTCTTTCAGTATTGCTCTTCAGTCTCTAACACATTTCCAGAGTGAACTGACTCTTACTGAAGAGACTATGAATTGTGACAGGCTATGCGTGCCTCCAGTGGCGCAGTGGTATAAGTTGCTGCTTGCAACACCAGAGGCCCGGGGTTCGAATCCCCCCTGTGGCGTAAGTGGCAGAAATGCTGCTCTGCTACACAGAGGGCTCGAATCCCGGGAGTTGGACTCGATGATCTCTGAGGTCCCTTCCAACTCGCACGATACTGTGATCACATCTGAAAATCACAGCAAAGCTACATTAAGCCTAATTCTATGGCACTGTGCACTGCAATCTAAAGAAGCATAGATTTTTTTCTGGTAATAAATCTTTATCCATTCCATTAAGTGGTGTTATTAGAGTTTAGTTTAGTACCAAATGATACACAAAAATACTGCCAACTACAGATAAGAAATTAACTATAAATAATTTTATTCACATATTGCAAACTAGCTAAATATAAATATATTGTCTTTAACTAAAAAGAGGAATTTTTGCAAAGTATAGCTGAAAAATAAAACAAGTGAGAAAAATGCAGGAAAAAAAAATCTTAGAACTTACCCTATTTACTAATAATTTCTAATCAAAAGCGCAGCGGTAGAATTCCCGTTTGCAACACCAGGGGGCCCGGGTTCGAATCCCCCCTGTGGAGCAGGGGGTAGAAGTGCCGCTCTGCTACACAGAGGGCTCGAATCCCGGGAGTTGGACTCGATGATCTCTAAGGTCCCTTCCAACTCGCACGATACTATGATACTATGATGATATGATGAAAAGCTCTTTCCAAAAATTCAAATGCACAACTTGCTCTTCCCAGAGTTTTTTATTTACATAACCTTTTTTTTTACAGGTTTTTCAGGTTGTTACAACAAAATATGTTATAAATAATTATACACTATGTCAAGGACTCTCTTTCAGATGCTTACAACTTTATTTTTCCTTTACTACTTAGTTAACTGTCACAGACATATCAATGTTAGGATACAAATTTTATTTATCATGAGTAGCTAGAAACAGACTTAAAAAAAGAAAATATGACATGGTAGTCAGGAAGAAAGAGAACAAATACCACATAGGAGAATACAGTTAAAAAAAAAAAAAAAAAAAGAGAGAGAGAGAGAGAGAGAAATCATATAATAATTGATGTACACAATATCTCATACTGTCCTTACAGCAAAAATCACAGAATCACAGAATCACAGAATGACCCTGGTTGGAAGGGACCTCAAGGATCATGTAGTTCCAACCCCCCTGCCTAGCAGGGCCACCAAACCAAACATACGTCTTTACTAGATCAGGTTGCCCAGAGCCCCGTCCAACCTGGTCTTGAACACCTCCAAGGACGGGGCATCCACAACCTCCCTGGGCAGCCTGTTCCAGGACCTAACCACTCTCCTAGTAAAGAACTTCCCCCTAACATCCAACCTAAATCTTCCCTCTTTTAACTTAAAACCATTTCCCCTAGTCCTGCTATTATCAGCCCTTTCGAAGAGTTTGCTCCCCTCCTGGGAGTAAGTTCCCTTCAGGTATTGAAAGGCTGCAATGAGGTCACCCCGCAACCTTCTCTTCTCCAGGCTGAACAAACCCAACTCCCTCAGCCTGTCCTCATAGGGGAGGTGCTCCAGCCCCCTGATCATCTTCGTGGCCCTCCTCTGGACCCTTTCCAAAATCTCCATATCTTTTTTGTACTGAGGGCTCCACACCTGGACACAGTACTCCAGATGGGGCCTCACAAGAGCAGAGTAGAGAGGGACAATCACCTCCCTATCCCTGCAGGCCACCCTTCTCCTGATGGAGCCCAGGATCCCATTTGCCTTCCAGGCTGCCAGAGCGCACTGCTGGCTCATGTTAAGTTTCTCATCTATTAGGACCCCTAGATCTTTCTCTGCCGAGCTGCTCTCAAGGACAACTCCTCCCAGCCTGTACAAGTGCCTGGGGTTCTTCCGGCCCAAGTGCAAAATGATGAGATATGAATTGGATGAGTAGAAAATAAGAGGAACAGAGAACTATATAGAGCATTGTTCTCTGAACTTTTTTTCCTGATTTAAACTGAGAAAGGGAGAGTGAGATATTAATACCAAACAGGAGAGCTTAGAGAATTAGATTAAAAATCTTACCAAAACTTCCCTACAACAAGTTAAGAAGCAATAGCTAATGGTTACAATACAGGATACAGGAAAAGACAGTTACCAAGAGAACTGTCAAAGATAGGAAAGGGTTTCTCAGAGAGCTGTGGAATCCCAGCCCTCTGATGCTAATATTTGGTTGCATGCAGTCAATAGAGTGTTGGACAAGATGATCTCATAAGATCCCTTCCAACATAAATTTCTGTTCTCCAAATGGAAGGAAAATGGAAGGATAAAAGGAAGGCAATTATATGTGTGCCCCTGGCAGCGCACGGTGGAAGAACTGCCGCTTGCAACACTGGAGGCCAGGGTTCGAATCCCCCCTGTGGTGCAAGTGGTAGAAGTGCCGCGCTGCTACACAGAGGGCTTGAATCCCAGGAGTTGGACTCGATCATCTCTAAGGTCCCTTCCAACTCGCACGATACTGTGATACTGTGATACTATGATATATACAAAACAGTAATGCCTTTACAGTACAGGAAAAAGAATGTGGTGAAGAAAAAGAGAATGAAAATGGGAACAACTGCTCATCAAACTACTGTCAGTGCTCTCCCCTAGATTAGCTTTAGTCAAAACTATATCAGTTTCAGAATGCCCTACAAAGTAATACAAACAGGCTTAGAATCTGAGCTGAGTGCACAGTCTTCATTACTAAGAAATCACGTGTTATGATTTCCATTCAGTTCTTGAAAAGAAATGCATTTAGATATTATAGGTCACAAACATAACATTCACCAAAAAAGATCACTACACACTTTCAGTCTTAACAGAAATAGATAGCTACTTGCAATTCTTCACGTTGAGATTTAGATTGAAACAGTGTCCAAATAACCAAATAAGTATTCAGATCTTTTAATTAGTTCCTATGCATTTTTGTAACACTGAAATTATTTTTTTTATAATCTCTTTATTAAAAAATATCATCATCAGAAGTCTATTAATGCTATACCTTTATGATATGAAGGTTACCTGCACACAGAAATATTAAGAGCAGTGTTAAAAATATAGTATCATCATCAAAGGAATTTTATGTTATTTTCTGGATAGGGGAGATCTCTGTAATTTGTCTAACAAGTTGAATGTATACATATATTAATGGATTTGATTTATTGAGCTTTATTTCACAAAATGATTATTTAAGTACAGACTTATACAGATTCAAGTCAGAGGTGTCTTATGAGGTAAGCTCATAAAAACAGAAGGGAACTGACAAAACCCTTTGTTGGAAATGGATGTTGAAGGTTACATGGCTTCAAGCATACTCCTTTCACAGTGTGAAAAAATAGTGAGGATTTTATTATTGAATGGTAATTCAAAGAATGTGGGATATTTGTGTGTCACTGGCTCTTCATAGATCATCATTGACTACACTTACTCTTTATACCCCACAAATGATGTCTTACAGTTTCTTCAGTACTCATTTTTTACACACAATATCATCATTGTCCAGACTGGATTACTTGCAATTTATGACTTTGCTTTGTCTATGGAAGTAGACTCCCTTATTTCCTAATAGTTATTATAATTATAAGATTATAAACATTGCCCACTCTTCATTTTTCAGCTGAACATGAAAGCTTGCACAACTACTTTTCCCAACTTCTATTTTATCCCCTTTACTCTCTTCATTCCCATTATTTTCATGCCTTTTGAGTTACAGAAGATACACCTCTTTTCTGTGCCTTGGTTTATAATTTTTGATTTTTACATACTAACACTAGTGCTGTTACTTAGTCCAACCCTGGCAGATGCAAAGTCACATTTTGTGATCTTTCAAAGTACACAACAAGTTTTCACATAGTGCCAGCTGTCTCTTTTCATTCAACTTAAATTAAACTCATCAGAAATTGTGTAAAATTCTAGGTCAGTTCAGAGTTCAAAGCAGCAGGAGATGGTTAAAATATTCTGCTACCCAACTAGAGTAATTAGTGTTACCCTAATACACATTATTGAATATACAGATGGAGAATAGGGGTTTTTTATGTTTTTTTTGTTTTTTTTTTCCCGCAGTCTTTTCTTTGATGCCTGTTTTTCTTTTATTCATTTTACTAATAATTAAGTTTGATACTACTTACAACATTTTTGGGCTTAAGATCCATGTTTTCATTTTTTGTCCAGAAAATTTTAGTACATTTCATTTATAAAAGACCTACTTTAAGAAATCAATAGACTATTTAGGATGTTGGAAGTCTAGTTTTGAAGTAGGTACAATAATTCTCTAAAGAATGTGGTGTCATATAATTCCAGAATGATGTGCATTAGTTAACTATTATTTTCAGACTAATATTAGAGAATTACCTTCATTTTCATTAGACCTTTAGCAAAATATATGCAAAGACAATGAGATTGATATGCTATACCTGTTAAATAGATTATCCAATGCATACATCTGATAATCTACACATTTATAATTTATTTTTTAAGATTTTCTGAGTTATTTATATTTGTATTAGTCATGCAGTACAAAAGAAATGCTGGAATATATCATTTCTATTAGTAAAATAAATTTTGAAAAATAATAATTTTTAAAAAATCACTTTATTTTTGTTATCATGAACCAATATGACAGTTAATATAATTAGTTCTATTAATATAATTAACAGAAAAGTCTTGTTATGATTGGGAAAAATTAGACAAAACTTTTGAAGCAGTTTTAAGCTTCAGTTCTTAAAGCACTCTTTCACATTTTGTCTCCAGGTGAAAAAAGAACAAATGTCTTCTGCGCAATTTTTGCTTCTAATGAAACATGATATAACTGTCAGAGACAGGGGAAATGAGATCTTAACTTCAAGTTCTTAAATCTTGATCTCAAGTCATATTCAAATGTAAATGTAATATTACTCAAACCAACTCAGAAAAAGATATCTGAGTATTAAAATGAACAGGGAAAAGCATTACATTATGGTTATACAGAGGGCTGTCTGGGTGCTCATCACACTAGAAATGGGATAGAAGCACCTACAGAGAGCAGCAGGTCTCCATTTAATGCTTTTTCCTAATCACTGCAGGGAAACCTCTGCATATACAGCACATGTGCAGGGGGTTGTGGATATATGGCTGCTTGTAGGCAGGGGTCAGTAGGGGACCTGGAGGGATTGTCCAAGACAGCAGAACTAAACAGGTGATGCAATATGGTTTAGGGGATATGGTGATGATGGGTTGACAATTCAACTTGATGATCTTAGTGGTCTTTTTCATCCTTAATGATCCTATGATTCTATAATTCTTTGGTGAAAATGAAATAAACTTTCTGTTTATTGATAACAATATGTATAATTTCAGAGAAGACTGTAGCCATGAATGAAGTCATACTGAGTAATAAGTTACCCATTCACTGTATTCATCATCACATTGACCATCATCTAAACCATTAATTTCATCTTTTGCTCTTAATTGTAGCTATATTCTCATCCTCTTGTAAGATGAATGGTGTTAATAAATGATCTCCACTCCCCCCTTCTCCCTCCCACCCCTTTTAATTGGTGGACATTCTTTAAGAAAAAGAACCTTTAATGATTCAGACCTACTGTTTTCACTTGTGTAGACCACAAAATATCTTTAATAAAACATACTTCCTCTTTCTTCCTCATCCTTCATTTCTCTTCATTTAAAATCAAATCGAAACAAAACAAAACAAAACAAAGCAAAAAACCACAGTTCACTTTTTATGTCTCCTTGAACTAATTAAATCCTCTTTTTGCCCATCTTACTTTGAGCATTTAGCTGTCATAGGGCAGAGCAAGGGCTTTTTCATAGATTTGAAATAATGCATTGTCTCTTTGGAGATAGCAGTGTCATTTGTTTTCATTTTACCAATATGCCGTTCTTCAGATAGAAATAGATATATTAAAGGGAAAGTCCACTTTTCTGAAAAATATAATGAAACGGATAAGTTTTCTTAAATCACATTTCACCTGAATCACAGTCTTTCAGTATAAATAGTATGATGGATTATAAAACATATTTCAGAACTCAGTAGTTTTTTCATTAAATTATTGTGATTCCAGAAAACACAAGAGCACTAGAAAATCCTGCTACATTTTCAGCTTCATTATACAAGTTTGTGTCTTTTTTATACTTTCTTCTAAGAACAAGCAATTTGAGATAATTCTTATGAATACAGAAAAATATTTTTTTCCTATTTATTTTTCTTGTTATATACACTACTGAATACTTTATTTTCCCCCAGTAGCATTTATATCTCTTCTATTTCACTATTATCCAAGAATAAGCAGAGGGAATAATCAAATAGGATTTTTGTTTTGTGAAACTCGGTGGTCAAGAACAGACATGTTTGGATCAGGCTTATCATTTGTCTGCACATTTGAAAGCAACTGGTGAAATATAACTAATTCTACAGACAAGTTCTGTGTTTGTTCTTTTTTCTTAGGTTCTCATTATCAAGATCTAGAGTCTCAAACAAGGGAAAACTAGAGTTCAGAAGCAGTTTTCTAGACTATAGTTTAGAGTTAATAAGAATCCTATATAATCTATTCACAGGATACAACAGGAAGGTGTCATGGTTTGGCCTGGTTTCTGTGAAAACGGGGCAATGGATCCACACCCTGGGGAGGGATGGTGTGGAAAGGGAAAACATAGGGAGATGAGGAGATGAGCCTGGACAAGGAAAACAGCAGAAATGAGCCAAATGAAAAACAAAACAAAACAAAACAAAACAAAACAACAACGAAACGACAACTCAGTTTACTAAAAATAATAGTGGAATGTGAGATAATACAATACAGTGTAATATGATTGAAACTGATGTCAAGTAAAATGTGAAAGAGAGTTTCTGAAATTGAAGTCCTTACTCTAATGCTGTAGGCAAAGCAGCCAAGGAGCAAAAAGAGAGGACAATCTCATATCTCACAGTGCATTTTAACTTTGTGGAATACCAGTGAAATGCCATGAAACCATTAAAGGGGGAATGCATACAGATATTGTAATTTTACTGCTTTCTTGCTGTCGTTGATCAATAGGGCACATTATATCTCTCAGAATCTAGAATTCTTACATCTACAATTTTTTTTTTTAATTTTTTTTTTTTTTTAACATCTTTAGGGATGAGAACCAACTTCCTGTTCAGCCTGTTCCACTGCCTGATCACTCTTCTGGAGAAGTATTTTTTTAATATCCAACCTGAAACTCCCCTTGGTGCAACTTGAGGATATTCCCTCTAGTCCTGTCGCTAGCTACATGAAAGAAAAGGCATACCCTCCAAAAAGACACGACCTCCCTTCAGGCAGTTGAAGAGAGCTCTAAGATTTTGCCTGAGCCTCCTCTTCTTCAGACTGAATAACCTCAGTTCTCTCAGCTTCTTTGTGCTCTAGATCCTTCACCAGCACCACTGCCCTTCTCTGAACACACGCCAGGGCCTTGATGTCTTTCTTGTAGTGAGAGGCCCAAAACTAAACACAGTACTTGAGGCGTGGCCTCATCAGGGCTGTGTACAAGGGACTGATCACCTCCCTGGTCCTGCTGGCTACTGTATTTCTGATACAATCCAGGATGCCATTGGCCTTCTTGACCATCTGGAGACAATGCTAGCTCATTCAGCCTTCATCTACCAACACCTCCGGCTACACAGCCTTCAAGTCACTCTGCACAATGCATGGGGTTGTGACTAAAGAGCAGGACCTCATGCCTGGTCTTGTTAAAGTTCATCCAGTTGATCTCAACCTATCGACTGATTCAGCTTATCCAAATCTCTGTATGGCCTTCCTAATCTCAGACAAATGAACACTTCTCCCAGTTAGGTGTCACCTGCAAATGTACAGAGAGTGCACTCAATTCCTTCATACAGATTATCAATAAAGATAATAAATAAGATTGTCCTGAATACAACCCCTGTGGAACACCACTAGTGTTTGATCACCAGCTGGATTTAACTTCATTCACCACCACTCTCTGGGCCCTGTCATCTGTCCATTTTTTAACCCATCAAAGACTACACCTTTCTAAGCCTTGGGCTGCCAGCTTCTCCACAAGAATACTGTGGGAGATCATGTCAAAGGTTTTGCTAAGGCATAGGTAGGCTACATCAACAGCCTTTCCAGATCCACCAGGAGAATCACCCAGTCATTGACCACCTGTCTGTTCCTGTGCCTTTAAGACTTCCTTCTTGAAGAGCTTCTAGCTTTCCAGGATCCCTCTGCTCATTATGAGTGACTCCTAAGAAACTCTCCCAACTAGTATCTTGAACAGTTCAGAGTCTGCCCACCAGCAGTCTGAGGTAGCAATTTTGCTGGTCCTCTCCTTACTTCACCAAGAATAGTTTATTTGTCACTCAGTCAAAGACAGCTCCTGACCTCCGCATCTCCCAGAAGTTTTTTGTTTATGAACAGTATTTCTACTGGGGCATCTCCCCTGGAAGACTCTCTTACCAGCTGTACCAGGAAGTTATCTTCCATAAAATCTAGAAACCTCCTAGACTGCTTATTCTGTTCTGTATTTTATTTCCAGTATACAATAGGGAAGTTGAAGTCCCCCTTGAGAACAAGGGCTGGCAACTGCATGACTTCTGTTAGTTGCTCATGGCATGCCTTGTCCATCTCTTCATCCTGATTAATTGGTCCCTAACAGAAATCCATCAGGATATCCACCTTGTTGGCCTTCCCCCTTATCCACAGGGACTCAACCTTTTCATTACCAGCCCTGAGTTCAACAACATCAAAACACTCCCTAACAACCACACCACCACTCCTCCTTCCTTGCCTATCCCTTCTGAAGAGCTCATAGCCATCATTTGCAGTACTCTAGTTATGGGAGCTATCCCATCATGTTTCTGTAATGACAACTAAGTCATAGTTTTCCTGCAGCACAGTGGCTTCCAGCTCCTCTTTTTTGTTGCCCATGCTGCATGCATTGGTGTAGATGCACTTCAGCTAAGCGCCATTTCTCACCCCTAACCCTGTCATTGTTCCTTCAGGCACATCTCAAGTGAGCCTCATTTTACCCCCTTCCTTTTTCATTCAATTTCCATCTATTTCTCATATTAAAAGCAGCATATTCTCTGTATGTGGAATGCAGGAATGTATGAATAAGAAAACAGGAAAAATATTCTGTGCTTTTAAAAGTTTCTGGGTGTAGTATTCCTTAGAATGTAGTACACAACTAACTATGGCAAAGCAGTTCTCTCAAAGTTGTCTCAGCTAGAATCGTGTGAACAGACTGAAAATTAGGAGCAAAGATAATAGCTCTCTCTCTCTCTCTCTCTCATTTTTATTTTTTTTTGGTTTTTTTTTGGTTTTTATTTTTAATAAAAAGAGAGATAGCACTTTGTTTATTACATCAAGAAATGAGCAAATAGGAAAAAAAAAAAAAGAAAAAGAAAAAGAAAAAAAAAAAAGGATGTATCCCACCATTCCACCATTAGCACTTTTGTGAAAATATAGCCCTTTAATTTTTCACCCTACAACATTTTGTGAATTTAGGTCAAATTAAATGATTAAATAAACAAAGCTCCAATTTATGAAGGTCAGCCTTAAACAAGAAAACAACAACAAAAAGAAAAAATGTCTCATCAAGCTCCAATTTTGTAAGCATCACGAACTGAGGAAAAAAAAATGCAGAGCAAAACAAATTTTATTTTTGGAAAGTCATCAGTCATCTTTACTGTTGTAGATTGTCTTTCTTCAAAAAGCAGTGCCCAGACCGTGCATTAACACACAAAATATCTCTGGGTTAGAAAACATGCTGAGGATTAGCTAAGACCCATATTTTCAGAAATATACTGAGCTATCCACTAAGATTACTTTGAAGCTAGACAAGAGGAAGAAAGGGGGGTGAAACAATAATATTTATCCTCTGTAGCTCATTTAAATCAGTTAGCAGACTTTGAATGGATGCTGGATTATGCTATTACCTCTGCTGTTTACAGTATAACGTAAATATCCTTCTTCAGCACTGGAAGAGTGCACACTCAAGACATTTTAGCCTAGGCCTGCAACATATCATCCTCACTGAAAAAAATGTTTCTTAGGACTTGGGTGCTTCTCTAGCTAGAACTCCTGGGACTCATTAATCAGCTTAAAATTCAAATGATAGGAAATGTGCTACTTCAGCTAACATTAGGGTATGAAACTGTTTTATATACAGAAAAAAAAGTATTACCTCCAAACTTCCTTCAGAGCGTCCCCAAAGCCATGAGATATTCAGATTCTGCAAGTGATCAAGTTAATTTAAGCAAAAATTGGAATATACAATAAAGAAAATCAGTAATAAAAGATACATTTTCTACAGTACTGTTAAGTACAATAGTAATTAGTCAGAGCTCCTGCTGTAGCAAGAAAATCTACCATTTACTCTGAAATTAAAAGTTTTAATAAAGAACTTTTCTGACATAAATTAAAAGGAAAAACAAAACTACTTTCCAAGAAATAGGGGACAGAAAGTGTTTTCCTTTTGGAAATAAATAACCTATGACACTACTTATGTTATATATTTTTAAGGTATCTGTCTCAGTAATCTATAAACACAAACATTCTTGTTTGCCTTTTATACTCCATGGTTCTTTCCCTACACTATCATCAGTTCCCATATTGATATCATAAAGATAAATCCCAGCAGTGCACTGTTTCTTTCCTTTTTCTAGCACTGCAAATAAGAATTCTAGAAACACGGAAGAGGAGAAGATTTCTTATTGCTATCATTGTACAAATAGCACTGTGGTGTTAAAATTTTTGAAGACCTCTGTCCTGAAAGATGTTAAGTTTTGTTGTCATTTTAACAGTGAGTCTTGCAAGGAATCTTGTCCATTTATTTACAGATAATAAAAAATTAAATCCTAGAAAGCACCTTTCAGAGAACAGCAATTTCTCAGAAAATAATAATTCTTTGCAAGTTAGTGAGGACAAGCAGTTTTCAAATTTTAAGCAATAAACATGGAGAAAGTACATATCAATTGAAAAAGTTGATAACACTTTTGATAACTGATTCTGGTAAAATAATGTTAATCTATTTTCAGTACTTCCATATAAGATATTTACACTTTATCTACTCACCACATAACAAATAATCAGAGTCAATTGTAATGAAAAGAGAGTATTTGTCAGAGGGAAGAAAGTGATGATTTTGATATATAATTTGGCACACAATTAATTTAAGTGAATGAAAAATAGTTAACATTAATGAAAATATTATTCAGTAATCTTGATGTAAATTTACCGTAGTAGTGCTAAAATACAAACTGGCATAATACATACATACATACATACATATACATATACATACATATATATATATATATATATATAAAACAGAGTAATCAATTCATAATAAATAAATTTCTGCCATTTTCAGTGGAAGGATGTCTGAGCCATGCTTTTTATAACTACTGGTTATGGAAATTTCCCAGTTTCTCATTTAAACTAGAATTTAGTGAAACCTGTTGAAAGTGAATATTTGGTGATGAAATATTTGCATTAAACCAATGACTCTTGTCCATTAAAACTGTTTAATTTTTGTACTTTTGGTTAAGTTTCCTGAACGGAATTCTCAGATTATGTGTTTTCACGTGCATGTTTAAATTAGTTTATTAGAATTTTTAATTAAAAAAAATAAAAATAAAAATAAAAATAGTATGCAGAAGAATGTAAGTGGATTCAGTAGAAAGTTACAGGTAATAAAGCGGTTTGGCTATTAATACCCTATCCTGCTGTAAATGTATGGTTGGGGGACAGATAGAGAAAGAAAACATAATGTTACTAAAAAGCTGCTGTGACAGACTGAATTACATTGACATTCACTGTACTAGAAAATTATGGATAAATTAAGGTTATTATCTCTCAGTCATTTCTGTAAGTAGATCTAAATTAAAGTTATAGAAAATATCTGTGTAGGTTAACTTTAAGAATGAGTTTCACAGAAGCCACAAAAGTGTTTAGAAAGTGCTGCCATAGAAAGACTTGTTTATTTCTTCTTCCTCCCACAGTAAAATTAAGCACTGAAGACTACAGCATTAGTCTAAACATCCCGAGAGGGAAGTGAAAAGAATGAGAATTTGAGGCTCAGATTTAGGGAGCAATTCAGTGTGCAATTCGGGAGACAATTCATTTTTCCTAGAAACTGAAATTTGGAAAGATCAAACTTATTTTTGCAATTTATTTTTCTTAAGAAATAAACACTAAAAAATGTTGTTTCTTCATTGTTAACTTCCACGAGAATCTACTGTCCTGTTAATTTCTATAATTTTCTGAAAGAACAGCTGGAAAAAGTAGAGGTTACAATGGAAATCTGAGCATCTAGGAAGTCAGAGCCTGTGTACTTGAAGGAGTGTCAGAAGGTAAGGTGGCCTGTGAGAGCTGGTCAGCATTTAAACAGTTTTTCTTCTGAGCTCAGGATCAGTGTGTCCCTGAGAGCAATAAATCAGGAAAGGGTGGCAGGAGACTTGCGTGGATGAGCCGGGAGCTCATGTGCAAACTCAAAGGGAAGAAGAAGGTCCATGAAAGGTGGAAAAAGGATCTGACTACTTAGGAAGAATATAGAAATACTGTCAGCAGGGATGTGATGAGGAAGGCTGAAGCCCGCCTGGAACTGAATCTGGCAAAAGTGATAAAGGATAATAAAAAAGGCTTTTTTAAGTATGATAACAGTAAAAGGAAGACTAGGGAGAATGTGGGCCCCCTACTAAGTGCAGGGGTGTTTTGGTAATGAGGGATGCTGAGAAGGTGGAGATATTGGAGAAATGCTCTCTACCATATTTGAGAGGTCTTGGAGAATGATGGAGGTGCCTGAAGACTGGAGGATAGCCAATGTTACTCCAGTCTTCAAAAGGGCAAGAAGGAAGCTCTGGGTAATTACAGCCAGTCAGCCTCACCTCTGTCCCTGGAAAGGTGATGGAACTGCCATCTCCAGACAATTGGAAGAAAAGGAGGTTATCAGGAGTAGTCAGCATGGGCTCACCAAGGGAAGGTCATGCATGCTAGCCTCAAATGCTATCCCGTTTTAAACTGTTCATATTCTAACTGACACAATATCAAGAAAACAAATTATTTTGAATGTTGGAATTCAAATGTTTTTCTAGGCTGTTCTACAGAATTTATCACAAGAGAACACATCAATTTCCATTCTTAAATATGATGGGGAACAAAAGTTTTGGGAAGCGGGGAAGTTACTTTGCAGAATATTTAATTACCTGCAAATGTAAGAATGCAATTTGAATAAGTTTTAGTTAGTCTACAAACTGCTAGTCATGCATGAACAAGAAACTGTGTAATCAATTTCTACTTAGAAGAAGGAACACACGTTTGCCTTTGAAGTTTGCTCCCCGCTCTAGAAAATCATAAAGCTATCATAAGCACTGTAATTTTGAGGAGTACATTCAAGTCTTAAGGGTCTTCATTTATCTTGAGAGGATATGCTTAAATAGTATAAAGCTATGTTTTCAAAGAAACTCAGACATCCTCTGCTACAATGATTGAATTAGTAGAAAAGAGACCTGTGGAGACTGTCATTTCCACCCCCCTGTTCAGAGCAGAGATCAGTGGAGATTATAGCCCAGTCAAGTTTTCATATCTCCAAAGGAGACTCTACAAAATCAATGCAATCTGATCCTCTTACAGAAATAGGCAGAAAAGCAGAGGGGTAGGAAAAACGAAAAGTGTCCTCTGTTTAAAAAAGTATTCCAGTTTGTACTTATTGCCTCTTGGCAGAAGTTTATCTCTTTCTCATTTTCCCCCTTCAGTTTTTTACAGGCACTGATAGCATCCCCCACATCCAATCTCTCTCTATTCCAAGCTGAGTAGTCCCTAGCTCTTTTAGCATTTCCTCATATTCGAGATATCCCAATCTCTTAATGTCCCTTTGTTGGACTCTATCCAGTAGTTCCCTGTCTCTAACCAAATATCTTCTTTGTTAAATACAAGGTCCAGCTGAGCGTGTTTTCCTATCAGCTCTCTGATCAATTAGAAATTTGACAACAAAGAACTTCAGGATCCTCTTTGCTTTCCTGAACCCTATATTGTACTTCCAGCAGATTGATTAACATATCCCACAAAGGCCAAGGCCTGCAAACATGAGGCTCCTTATCAGAATTCAGCAAAACTCTGTTTTTCTCCTTTGTCTCCTCTGTTCATATAAAGGACAATTTCTCTCTTTCCCTTTCTGATCTGTTTTTCCTTAAGTGTCTGTTTACCACTCACAGGAGCACTCCAGTCATATGAGTTATCTCACCAAATTTCTGTGAATTCAATTAAATTGTAACAATTGATCTGCATGCAGACTTAAGTTTTCCTTGTTTGTTCCTCATCATTTGCACATTAGCTCACAGTCTCTTCACAGAGAAACCCACCCCTATTCATTTGCTGGAAAGATAATAAGAGCTTTTTTTCCATAATGCTTTCTTTCAGGCATTTCCTGATTTATGTATGCAAACTTGAGGTGACCTCACTTCAGCCCAGGGCAAATGTGTACCCCAATCCTCTTCACCTCAAAAAGGGAAACTGAGTCTGTAAATGCAGAATGCAAAAGAAAAATAGAAAAAAAAAAGACTTCAGTAAATATTCAGAATATTGGCAAACATGACTTGAATAAAAACAATCATGCTCTCAATGAAGATGAAGCTAAGTCACAGACCTGCCTAGACACTTTGAGAACCTGATTTTAACTCATTGTAGTGTGGTGGCTTACAGTCTCAATCTACTTTTTTGTTTTAATGAGCTACCAAAACAATTGAGAGAATAAGTTACAAACTCCGTTTTATTCCACACTGCTTTTCCACCACTTCACACTATTTAACTAGACAAGAATAAGTCTGCAAGTTCATAGGATAGTTAAGGCCATTGGGGAACTCAGGTCTTCAGACACCTTACTTAAGTTTTTGGAAGGTTGGAAAGGCCTATTTTTTCCACAAAGTTTGTCTTCATTTTTATTTCTGAATTGCCTTTTTTTATGAGGGTGGATAGTGATAGGACAAGGACAAAGGAGAATGTTTTTTTACTAAGACGGGGGAGGTTTAGATTACAGATTAGGAGAAAGCTTTTCACTCAAAGTGATGCAGTGGAACAGGTTGCCCAGGGAGGTCGTAGATGCCCCATCCCTGGAGGCATTCAAGGTCAGGCTGGATGTGACTCTGGGCAGTCTGGTCTAGTGGTTGGCGGCCCTGCATATAGTGGTGGGGTTGAAACTGGATCATCATTGTGGACATTCTATGATTCTATGATTCTAGATAAACTCTTTATAGATAAACTCTTTTACATAAACTCTTTATATCTAAGCTTGATATATTCAAACAAGGCTATGACATACTATTCTACAGTTGTAAACTGTTCATCTCATACAGAAAATCTACTTGTAATTACTATCTACTGAAAGTAAGAATTGCAGCATGATTGCACAGTTATATAAATCTTAAACAAATTTAAGGAGTAGTTACCTGGATACAAGACAGTCTCTATCACTACAAAATAAAGACAATCTAAAATAATTTCCATCTGAAACAAACATTAAGGTTGTTAAAAAAAGTTGAATCCAGTAGATTCCATAGTCTCATGTCTCCCTCCTTAGAACTGGAGCCCTTCTTGGTTTACCTTCAGATACATATGTCTCCATCCCAGTCTGCTAGCTGAGGTGTCTCACTCCAATTATTGTAGGAGATAGTTCAACATATATATACCCAGAGGAAGATTAAAGAAGCAAGAGGCTAAATGATGCTCATTTGAATTATTACAAATTCTAAGCAGATAGAGAATGCGGGGAAGATGGGGAAGTTAATGATAATAAAAAGAGAAATCCTGGTGAATGGTTAATAAAGCAGGCTTAGTCACCACCAGGGATCCAGTGATGTCTCATTGGTCTGCAGGGAGGCAGCAAGTCAAGTCGGCGATGTCTTCTTGACCTGCATGGCTGCAGTTTTGAGGAGGGGGGACCCATTTTACCTTGGAACTCTTCAGATTTTTATCCTCTTCATAGTATCATTTTTGTTGCCATGGGAAGCACTTGGTTGTCAGGGGCATTTTTGTTTTGTTCATCAGGGGTGATGATAGTTGCCTGGGGTACTTATGTTTGTCAGGGACCACAGTATGTCCATAGTACATGCCCCTCCCGTTGGATAATTGGCAGTTCATCACGTGATTGGTGGACTGCTAGGTAAGCACATTGACTCAGTTGTTTACCCTCCACACACTTATTACATAACTCTCTCTCCATTTGATGGCACCTAAACCTATGGATCCCATGACTTACAGATCTTTCTTCAATTGCGGACACTTAGTCGTATGTAGAAAAAGTGACATTACACAGAAAATGTAAAATAACAATTTTTATTAAGAAGATTGCAATGATCAGGCATTGGCTTAGTTTGGCAAACACAACAACCGACTGTTTACTTACACATGATTTATCCCTTGTACACACCCTTCTTTCTGTTTTTTTTTCTATAGTTCTTCTCTGCTCTGACCCACATCTTTTCCCCCTTTGATCCCTCCCATACACATCATACAATATGATTTTTCACTGGTCCAGTGTCACTTCTCAAGGATCACATCATATTCATGTTAGTCTTGATTCACCTTTCTTAGCATTTAGAAAGTTCAAGCTGACCTGCTTCAAGGCTAGGCTATGCCTGAGTTGTTTTGTTAATGGTCTATCTGTCAGTGGCTGAAGAGTTCAGGTCTTCATTACTGCATCTGTCATCACCTGCTTCTTAGGTTTGTATATCCACATGTTTAATTTATCACTTTTTTTTTTTTTTTTCACTTATTATTTCATTTATGATGTAGTCCTTAAATAGAGAACTTAATGAGGCAGAAGCTCTAATATTCCACTTACCATAAGTTCAGAGGAATCCTGAGGCCTAGAGCTGCCAGGACTAATAATTTAAAGCTATGTTTGCAAGACTACAGTTGCACACCATCAGGAGCTGCAAGTTCTTCTTAAGGGCAGGCAAGCCTTGAGCCAAGATTGACCCTGGCATCCAAAGTACTCTAGCTGATGGAACATAGTCCTGTGGGCTCTGAGCACAGCAGAGGCCCTAGAGCTAGTAATGAGGGCTACAGACAACCTGAACATAGAAAGCAATAATACTGAGATGTCAGAGTTCGAGAGGATCAGGAGCAAAAGGAGACAGGAATGTAGTCAAGGCTGCAACATGAGTGCTAAGTCCATCTAGCAGATTGAACCTAAGACAAGGTGCAACACAGGCGCAAGGTGCCCATTCAGAAGACAAGCTACCAGCAATACAGGGCCAGGAGTCATGATTAAAAGAAGAGCTGAGCACAGGTGCTCCTATTGCTCAGAACAAGTGTGGGTACCTAACTTTGATCTTAAATAAGTCCCTGTGAGTGGGAGTGAGGTAGGTCTCAGTTTATGATGTCATGCAGATGTGTTCATGTCCTCAGAGCTTTGATGTGTTCAGACTGCAATCCTGTCAGTTCACTCATTCATAAAGAAAAAGAAAATGTGATTTTTGTATTTTATTTTATTTTATTTTATTTTATTTTATTTTATTTTATTTTATTTTATTTTATTTTATTTTATTTTATTTTATTTTATTTTATTTTATCTTATTCAGTGTTAATGCTGAGTGCTCAAAACTACTCTCCAGGAATTGTTCAGATTTATTGTCATTTTTATATCTATATGACTTTATGTGTACATTAACTCACATTAAAATTTGAAAATTTTTTTCATTAAAAAGATTAAGACATTTTTAAAAGACATAAGAATTAACTTAATTATTTAACATTGCAAACCAACGTGTCCCTTTTGTATGAGTCTGAACTCTCCAGAGCACTGCTATTCTTAAAATCAAGCCACAATTAATACATTATATTTATCAAGCAGCAATGCAAAATTAATCAGAGGTTAGTAATACAACAGGGTTCATTCTATTTAACTGTTTTGTTTGTTATAAAAACAAATAAATAAACAAAATAAATAAAATTTCTTTTCAAAGTACTTCATCCAAATTCCTAGGACTTTGATGTCTGCTGTGATTTTATTTTGGATTTATTTTTAATTACTATTTCATTCACTTAAGGTCTGTAGAAAATTCTAACTTGAAAAGGTTTGCTCTCTGTTCAGCAAAGCATCTGCTATTCATTGGATACTGTAAAAATTATTCACTTTAGTCTACTGTGCTTTTATTGTCAGCTTCTGAAATGTAACTGATTTAGACTGAGAATCCATTTTTTTCATTCTTTCTATATGTCATGTGTATTTATTTCAGGTGCTTAGAGCATGAATAATTTTGCAGTTCTAAGATGCTCTTCTTTACTCATGAAAATGGCAGGATACAAACAAATTTTTCAGCAGAAATTTCTAACAGAAATAAAAGCTAAGTTAAAGCTTATATGTAAATAAGATGCAATATTCTCCAACATCAAGCAGACTTTATTCTTCAAACAACTGTGAGCATCAATTATCACACAGTTTTCAGTTAATTTTACAATATAAATTTTAATTATTTACATTATATTTTTGTGTGCTTCCATATATATTACCTTGCTTGAACAAAATCTAATCTAATACAGGATGGAGCAAGGCCTTAATATGTTAAGAAAGATAGAAAAAATAAAAAAATAAAAAAAAAATAAAACAATCTTTCTCTTCACTCTTCAAAATGTCATTTATTGGAGTTTATCAAGATTATTTTTGGTGAACAATAAATTGATTATCAAATCAGTTTATTATATAGCACATACATGAGTATGTATATGAACATTCAGATACATATTGTAAGAGGCCATGCTTTGTACATTACTGTCTCAAAGTTTGCTGAAATGGACAAGTTCAGGCGAGCCTGGCCAAGGTTCCAGAACTCCCTTTGTCTGAGACACACAGGAGGACAAGTGCAGGCAAGTCTTAACCAAGGTTCCAGAACCCCTTTGTTTAAGTGTGAGTGACAGATGGACAAGTCCAGGAGCTACGAAAGGGAGATAAGATACTGATGAATGGCCCTTAAGTGGTCTTTTTGTGTGGGCCCATCTCAAGGAAGAGGGCCATCTCCGAGGTATTCACATCACTCTGACCCAAGCCTTCCAGAAATGTCCGGAAGGCTGGGAAGAAGTAGGATAAAAAGAGCATGGACAAACCATGGATTTAGGTTTTCTGACATCAGATGCCTCACTTCATGAACAAGGAGGTTGTCTGATATCAGATGCCTCACTACGTGAACGCCTGCATGCTGAAGAAGATGCATGCATGAAGAACTTCTAGGTTTCTGGCCTCAGATTCCTCCGTCGTCGTCCTATGGCTGACAACGGATTCACCTGGGCTTGCTGCTCGAGACTCTGCCCGTGAGACCTCTCTGCTCCATGAGACCTCGCTACTTGAGACTCTGCTCCGTGAGACCTCGCCGTTCCCTGAGACCCTGCTGCCCTTTCTACCTCCTGCTCTGCGCTGCTCTGATCTGCTGCTTGCGGCCTGCCACTCTGCTCCTGCTCTCCCCTACGCTTGTTTTCCCTGGACCAACGAAGCAACATGCAACGGGATGCTGCTGCATCCAGGAGGTGACTTTCCCCACTTTTCCATAATTCTTGCCTTTTTCCACCTTTCCTATCGCCCACTTTCCCTTCCCCATCACCCTAATTTTGATATTCGCCGCTCTCCCTTCCCCATCCCCTCAGCTGTCTATTATTTCTAATAAACTGGTTGGATCAACATTTGAATGTTTCTCTTCTTAATCTCACGCCGAGCATAATTTATCAAAAGAACCTTGCCTCTCTCCTTAATTGGAGCGAGACACATATACATATGTATGCAAGAAGGCATAGCAGAAACAGTAGAAATTCCAGAAGAACAGTCCCAGAAGCAGACTGCTAATCAACAGTATTCTGCATATTTGCAAATATGTTGGAGTGCTTAATGAGTTAGCGTGAATGCTGATAGAGGATCAAGTTCTGCTAGTGCACCTACAATCTCTCAGGTGGATCAGTACACAAAAATATTTATACATACATGCCACCTTGCTCCAATATGTAGGAGGGAGAGAAGGTTCTTTGATATATGTATACCTGATGAGAGAATAAGAAAACCAAATATTGATCTGACCAGTTTATTACAAATCTTAATCAGGGAGATGGGGAAGGGGAGGCTGGTAACTATTGTGAGTTAAGGGGTAGTCACCACCAAGATACAGCAGAATCCTATTGCACACCATTCTGATGGTCTGTGAAAAAACCCATGGGGAGAGCAGCAGCAGCATGGCCAGCCTTAGGCAGCAAGCAGGTACAGTGAAAGGATAAGTCCAGAAGGAAGGGGCAAGTCACAGGTAGCAGGTCCAGGAGAGTCCATCAGCAGGCAGGTAACACATTGTGAAGCATCTGATGTCAGACACCTCTTCTTCTTCAGCATGCAGGCATCACGTTGTGAGGAATCTGATGTTAGACATCTGTCCTCATGGTTGTTGTTCCCTTTTTTATCCTTCTTCTTCTGCCAATGTGGCATTCTTTGGTGCTTGGGTAAAAGACATATGCAGTACTCTCTGAGATGGCTGTCTCCCTCGAGGTAAGCCCACACGAAAGTCTGCTTCCTGACCACTAAGCTGTGGCTTATTTCTCTCTCCTTGCCCCTGGCCTGTGAATCTTCAGACAAAAGATTTGCCATCTTTGACCAGGACTTGCCTGGACTTGTCCATCTGTGTCCCTTAGACAGAGGATTTTTCAACTCTTGTCCAGGGCTGGGTTATTACCATGCGTCCCCATAATGACTGACATATTGACATATTGCCCCAAGTCTCAGCTCTTTTACACATGCTTATCTCTTGGAGGTCTTTCCAACAAAGCTTGTCTTATTTTCTTGGCTTGGGTTAGGATGGAGGATGCTCGGCTGGCTCAGGTTGGTCGTCTAATCTGCTACAACTTCACTTACCAATCTGCTGCTTCTTTGTTAATTTGTGGTTTTACTGTCCAAGCCTGTTACCTTGCATTCCAGAGATAGGGTAGCTAACAATGTTATTTGAAAGAACAGGATATCTGCTGTCTGCAATATTTGTCTAAGTCTGTAGAAAAGCATCTGTTATCAGCAGTGAGAACCTGGCTTGCCAAGGTGAAATCTGCAGCTGCCAATTCAACACTTCATGAAGGCACATGACTTTTAATCTAATATACTTTCCCAGTATTTCTTGTACCGAAGAGCCCAGAACTGGATATAGTAATCCAGGTGAGGTCTGACCAGGGCAGATTAGAGGGGGAGGATCACCACCCTTGACCTGCTCACTGTACTCCTTTTAATGCACCCCAGGATCCTATTGGCCTTCTTGGCCATCAGGGCACACTGCTTGCTCATGACCAGCGTGTCATCCACCAGGACCCTCAGGTTCTTCTTTGCAGATCTCCTCTCCAGCACATCATGCCTCAACTTGTACTGATACTTGTGGTTATTCCTTTCGAGGTGCAAGACTCTGCACTTTTGTTAAACCTCATCTGATTTATTGCTGCCCAGCTCTCCAGTCTGTCTAGGTCTCGCTGAATGGCAGCACACCCTTCAGGTGTGTCAGTCACTCCTCCCAGCTTTGTATCTACTTAGTGAGAGTGGACACTATCACCTCATCAAGGTCAACAATGAAGATATCAAACAAGAATTGTCCCAGCACTGACCCCTGGGGAGCACTGCTATTCACAGGTCTCTAACCCAACCGCACCACTGAACATGACCCTCTGAGCATGGCCACTTAGCCAGTTCCCACACTTTAACACTTCAAATCATCTGTTTAAATCTGTAATTCTAGTCACCCTTCCACAGTAACAAATCATGTGTGTTAATACAATGTGATTCATATGTTAGTAGGGATAGATTGATATATGTTTAGCATCTGTAAGGAACTGATCTTATTGGATAGATTCAAGTATATCTGATGAGCTTGAAATTGTAGGACCAGAATTTCATAGATGTATGAATGTCACTGAACCATGTTTACAGTATATAATAAAAAGAATAAAAAAGATACAAACAGACAATTTGAAAGTAGTGGAATTTTTGTAGCATTTAAAATATTGCAGTTTTCATTTTATGTTTAGCAGAAATGTATTGTGACACTTCTACAACCTTGCTACTTTTATTCTTTAGCTTTTGAATGCTTACAACACCATGATTTATTATCTGCTACCAGTTGTTCTGGAAAGTAATTCTCAAACCATTTAATTTCTTTCATTACCTCTTCCCCTTGTTTCTCTCCTTCACCCTTAATCTCCCTCAGTAACCTCTCCTTTTAATTTTCTATTCCTCTTTAAACATTGTATTCAGAATGTCCTCTACAGTTTTAAGAGCAAAATCCCCAGGCATTCACCTTCTTCAATAAAACCTATTCTTCAATAAAACTTCACTTGTGAAGAGTATAACTATCTCAGCATGTTGTTAGTGTTGAGAAAAAGAAATGCTGCAGTGCTAAATGAAGTCATTAAAATGTCTAGTGACAACAACGAGTGTTTGAGGAAGCTGAAGTTTCCTATTTACTAGTCTAATAGGTATGTTACGGCCATCTTTCTTTTGAGAAGATAAAAAGAAAACATTCAGAATTTGTCTGTTTTCACTCTTCTCCATTGCACTTCTTAAACCCTGATTTAATTCTCCTTCTTCCACTGCTGGAAAACTGAAGTCTGCTTCACACTCCATTTAAGCCAGTGTATTTTAACAATGACTTCAATGAGCTGTTCATATCAGATTCTTAGAGAAGGAAGTGATTCTGGGCTGAACAAAATGCTCTTTGTCTCCAAGAATGCTAAGTGTAGCAAGTCTAGTGTCTGCTTGCTCAGTGCCTTGTTGCAGTGCTCAAGCATGTCCAACCTATGATGCACCGGCTGCATTCAGTCCAGGTCCTCTGCTGACACATCATCATGGTGGCAGCTCTACCCCACTGAGCAGCCTAGCATGGACCGGGACACAGGGCAGGCACAGTGCAATGCTGACAAATAATGTATCACTATGCTTAATTTAAAAGCAAATTATGTCAGTTTTCAAATATTAAAAATTGAAAAGACATTATATGCAGAAACATGCTGTCAAATTAGATGTATATAAAGGAATGCTTCATAAAGACAAAACAGTGGAACTGAAAAAAACTCTCATCTCAACAAAATAGTTTTTTAGAAGTTAAAACTCAAATGGTATCTGCTATAAATAAAATAATAATGGAGAGTAAACAACTGATTTCAATTTTTTTTGCTTTGGTGATAGATGAACTTACTGATGTTACAGATATGGCTCAACTTTGTATTTTCATTAGAAGTATTTATAATGAATAAATTGTCACTGAAAAAAAATAAAAATAAAAATGGCTTCTTTGATGCCATTGAAAGACACGCCTAAATCTCTTGCTTTGTAAGAAACAGTAAGAAAATACGTTATAGCAATTTTCTTTAGCCTTTGTCAATGTACCTGGTATAGCTACTGATGCTGCCCCAGTGACAATCGGTAAATAGAGAAGTATAAAATGAATAGAAGTTGATGCAAATATCATCAGTTACTCACATTTGATGAAGTATCACTGCATTAGACATCAGAAACATATAAATGCAACAGCTTTAAAAATACATGATGTCATGCAAATCATCATCAAAGTTGTGAATGTCATGAAATCCGTGGTACCAAATCATCACAAATTCTAGGAGTTCATTAGAAATCTAGATGCTGATTATAAGATCATCATTTACTTTTCTGAAGGAAGGTATTTATATGCAGTTATGCTTTGGATTTTTATAAAGAAATTTGAGTATAGGTTTCAAGATATTAAAAACAAACAAACAAACAAAAACCACACACACACAAAACATTTTTAGTATACCACACACACACACACAAAACATTTTTAGTATATCTGCGTCTCTATTTTTAATCAACATAAATATGTTACACAAATTTTAAAAATGCATTGTATAGAGCTGCAATCAGACATTCAACTCAAAGAAAAAAATTGGTGTTCTCTTTATCAGACTTTCATAAGCCTATTTTACCAGACAGAAATATCTCTCACTTCACACTCACACCTCATTCATCTCATCACTTTTTGATAGCATATACATTTGTGAACAAATATTGTTAAGGACGAAGCACAGGAAGGGTAATATTTCAACAGAGGTCTCTGATGAACACCTAGAGAACTCACTAGGAACAGCAACCACTCCCATCTAACCAGCCTGATTCACAAAAACGCATTAGATTCACAAAAACACGTTCAAACATTTCACTAGTTTTATGTTTTAGTTGTTCCGTTTTATTGTTTTCTTTTTGGTTGTTGTTGTTTTGTTTTGTTTTTTGTTTGTTTTGCTTGTTTTTATATTTTAACAAAAATGCATAAAAATAAGTTTTGTTACTTATATACATTAAATTTATTTTATATTTTATATGCATTTCATGGCAATTCCTGTTGGCTCAGTGTGGCCTTGGTAAGTCAAAAGATTGGACAACCATGCTTTATGTGGATCAAAATAAACTAGCTTTGGAACCAGTAGAAGAGTATTAGAACTTAACAAAGGCTTAGCCAACTCAGATAAGAAGCTGAATATTTTAACATGAGTAAGTACCTTGCGCAGCTGGCATGAGTCTACCAGGGGTGGTACCCTGCCAGACCTGCTCTTCACTAACAGAGAAGGACTGTTGGGAGATGTGAAGGCTGAAGAATGTCTTGGGCAGAGCAACCATGAAATTGTAGAATTCTCTATTCTTGGAGATGTCAGAAGGATGACTAGGAAAATTGCTATCCTGAACTTCCATAGGGCAGACTTTGACCTGTTCAGGATGCTTGTTGCAGGGGTCCCTTGGGACTTGCTCCTTAAGGGTAAGATGGAAATCTTAAAGGCACAAGAAGAGGCTGTTCCTGAATGCTGTAAGGCGAGCTATAGGGAAAGAAGACCAGTGAGGATGAATAGGAAACTATTGTTGAGATTCCAGAAGAAAAAGAGAGTCTGCGTCCTCTGGAAGAAGGGACAGGCTACATGGGGAGAGTACAAGGAAGTTGGTAAGGTATGCAGAGTGGATGTTAGGAAGGAAAAGCCCATCTTGAGCTCAGACTGGCCACTGCAGTAAAAGAGAATAAAAAATTATTTTACAAATAAATCAGTGGTAATAGAAGAACCATGGAAAATCTCCATCCTTTAGCTGATGCAGTGGGGAATGTGATCACTGAAGATAAGAATTGAGGTCCTCAGTGCCTTCTTTACATCTGCATTTAATACGCAGATCAGCTATCCTCAGGAATGAGCCAAGAAGGGGAAACAAAGTAATAGACAGACTATTCCTTTGAAGTTAAAATAATAGAACAGAATCATAGAATAGCTCAGGTTGGAAAAGACCTTAAAGATCATCAAGTCCAACCGCATCCGAACCATAGTACCCTAGAAACCCACAGCTAAATCATGACCCTGAGCACCACATCCAAACAGTTTTTAAAAACATTCAGGGATAGTGACTCAACTACCTCCCTGGGGATCCTATTCCAGTGCTTAGCAACCCCTTCTGTAAATAAATTTGTCTTAATATGCAACCTATACCTCCCCTGGCACAACTTCAGGCCATTTCCCCTCATCCTGTCAGCTGTCGCCAGTGAGAAGATACCAGCACCACTCGCTCTGCAATCACCTTTCAGGTATTGGAAGAGAGCAATATGGCCTCCCCTCAGCCTTCTTTTTCCAGACTAAACAGCACCAGTTACTTTAGTTGCCCCTTGTAGGGCATATTCTCCAAGCCCTTCACAAGCCTTGTTGCCCTTCTTTGGACCTTCTCCAGCATCTCAATATCCTTTCTGTATTGAGGTGCCCAAAACGGAACACAGTATTTGAAGTGGGGTGTCATCAGTGCTGGATTACTTCCCTAGCCCTGCTCACCACAAAATTTCTGATACAAGCCAAAATGCCATTGGCCTTCTTGGCCATCTGGACACACTGCTAGCCCATATTCAGCTACCTGTCCTCCAAGGTCCCTTTTCGTCAGGAAGCTTTCCAGTTGATCTGCATCAGAGTGTGGATCATAGTAGAATTTAGGAGCCAGCATCAACATTTCAAGCATCTCCTTCGTTCCCATGCTATATTCTTAGGCCAGGTTTCAGGCTGGTAGATATGTTCTCTGTGTTTAGCAGATATTGTGTGTCAAAACTTCTCACATTACAGCTAGGTTACCTTCATAATTGCCCCTATCAACAGGTAAGAATGTACAAGATATATGTCACATTCCAATCAAAACTTACAAGTATTTATTTTTTAACATTTTTTTTTAATACAGTATATGATGATGATGATGATGATTACTATTATTTAGCACACAAGATGATCTTTTTATTTATTTATTTATTTATTTTGTGCATTCTGGTGTTGAAAGTTATGGACATTTGTTCTGAGATTCATCAACCCTAGCTTTAAATCCCTTAAGTTAGATCTGCATAAGCCAGTGTTACTCAGCTTAGTCCTGTTTCATCAGTTAGATAAATTACTTCCCTGAAGGTACTTATTTCTCTACATGGACTATAATTTGCAGAGATAAATTCTACCTCTGCACTCAGTGATCATTCTGAACCATGATACATATACAGTGTCCGTTGACAAATTTGTTTTCCTTTTGATTATCTCCTGTCTTTGGAGGTCATTTCATCCTTTTCCCTTGGGGAAAAAAAAAAAAAAAAAAAAAAAAAAGATTACCAGTGATATCCTGCAAAACTGAAATAAAGCTGACTCCTTTTATGTAAAGACTTTGAATCATACATACAAGCAGTTGATAAAAATGCAATGTATTAATAATTTAATTTGAATTCACTGTTTTGTTCATCCATGTTTGTTTTTGGTTTTGTGTTTTTATTTATCTCTTCTTCTAATCAGCTGTACATAATTAAGATTTACTCATGGAAATTTTTGTTATTGTTTCTGGTTTTGGTCAGTCCTGTAGTATAGTTTGCTGTCACAAGTTTTCCCAATGGTTCTTATGAAAATAAGCTATATAGAGTAATGAGAAAATATTACTGATTTCACTTAGCATGAAAAAAAACAAAATAACAACAACAACAACAACAAAAGATGATCACTCCTGTCATTCCCTTAGCAAATATGCTCAGAAAATTTGAAGAACAGACTGAGCAAGGACTCATTATTATATAGAATCATAATACTCTCTTTTCTCCCTATTTCCCTTCACCTACATAGTCAGTGTTACATAATCCAAGGGAAAAACTAATAATAATAACAATAATCTGTGGTTTTGAAATTCCTGGGTGAGCTATTTGTTCTACTAAGAGCACTGACTGGAACATTTTCAAAAATTATTTCTGTAATATTTTAAGAATTATCAAGAGAAGATACTAAATACTTTGGGGAAAAAAAGGCTAATAGAAATAACAGTGATAATAATAATAATAAAAGAGTAACAACAGAAACCAAATCCAATCACTGAGACTTTGAGATAGTATAAATTAATTAATACTCGGCAATGTACATTTTGAAAAGAGAACAGAAAAAATAAATAAATTAATTAATAAAAAGAAGAAAAAGAAGAAAAAAAAAAAAAGAAGAAAGGAAAAACAGCGTTATGATGAGCAAATACAAAGCTTATTTTACTTCTTCAGAAAACAAGCAAGCAACATCTCTTCTCTAAACCTGTGTTGGGATTTAACCAATAAATCCCTATGATATAGTGATGATAGTATTGAAGAAGAAAACAAAAAACAAACAAACAAACATTAATGACGTTAAATGAATAATCTGAAAATGTCATCACTAAGAAGTATTACAGATATAATAACTAAAGACTCTTTCAAACAGCTCTATAAAATAACATCAAGTCATGTCCAAACCTTCCAATGTTTTACTAACCTGTTTCTAGGCACTTGCTGTAATCAAATGGAGAAAATTTCAAAAAAGTCATTGAAAAATTCTAGAAGAAAGCTTATGGTATCAAAATAAAGAAAAAAGTGATTTCCTGAAGGTAAAATTTTCAATTCCATTTTAACTCCTCTAATCCTTAGGAATCTATTTACAGGCTTAATAAAATTAAACTGATGACTTGTGAAGTGCAATGCTGTGGTATGTTGATCAATATTATAATTTATTTAATACAATTAAACTTCTTTCTCAGTTCTTATCTGTTGCACAATGTTCCTTTAAGTCGGCTTGCTATTCATTTAATTATTGCAATGAGATAAGCATTTGAATTAAGTTAAATGCAAACACTTTGACACATGGTGGGTATTTAGCAGCTGCTAATGTGAAACACTAAGTTGAACTGAATCTAAACAAGTTTTAGAAACGTTTCTCAAAATGAAATTGCTTTCTCTAATGCTTCTGAGTTATGTTTTATTCCCTAACCAAAATGATTCTTTTGAGGGAAAAACATCCAAGGTAGCTAGTATTCAATATTCTTTATCTGTGACACATTGTTACTAGCCATAGTTATTCTTCTGTAGGATTACTTTTCATAATTAGGTTAGTCATGTTTCAAAATAAATGCACTGTGTTGTGCTACAATAGCTAACTTCAAGCTAAATTAATTTCTGAATTCATATCAGACTTCTTTTAAGCGACAGTTGTCTTTTATACAACTAAAGAAATGAAAAAATAAATCTGTTTATTTAGTGAGTTAATCACAGCCAGACCTGTTTACTCACATTTGCTGTTTACAACATTTGCTATTTATAACATCTCTCTAGCATGAGTAGCTTTTTATCTATTAAAAATTCTTACAGTATTATTATAAATCTGAAAGGTATTTTGTTTTTGTTTTCTCAACTCTCCATAGCAAGGCCCCACAGAAAATGTGAAAAATGAGTCTTAAAAAGATATTATGACTATATTATATTACTTTTGATATCTTACTTTTAGATATTACTTTTCATTTCTTAGAATTGACTTAAATATCTGAGTACAGAGTGGAACAACTTTTCACAGCAGACGTTTTTTTTTCCTTGTCAGCATGTAGATCTTTAAATTCTTAGGCTATACCCACTCTATGGATGAGCAAGATCAAGAGGAAAGATGTAGTTTATCTCAATTTCTAAGATTATGTGAGTTAAGAAAGAATTAAAAAGCAAAAAAGAGAATAAACTAAAGAAAATAATTCATTTCTAAGAATGTCTCAGCACAGTTATAATAATGTAAAGTAGAAATTCTCTTGTAGAGATGATTTAAGTGATAAAAAGTTGGAGTATCATATTACTTGTCAAATGTAAAAATAACTTATTTATTAATTTATTTATTTTAATTTAGAGACTTTAACTATTTACTAAATAGTTTGTATTATAATTAAAGTATTGCGCTGTCTTTTCTTATGTTCAGTATTCACAGGAGAAGTATCAGGGACAGCTGATTTAAAAAATAAAAATAAAAAAAAAATCAATTTAATTATTTTTATTATTATTATTTAATGCTGAAGCTTATTCCACTGACATTAGTACTTTGATTGTAATCAAGTATTATATATCTTGTATTGGGGAGATATCTAAAAAGCCTTTATAGCATATGCATATACTTCATTTCCTAGCTGTGTGCTGTGATTTAACCTGGTGGTCAGTTAAACACCACACACCCTTTCACTCTCCCCTCTTTCCCATGGGATGAGATAGAGAATCATAAAGAAAAAAAAAAAAAAAAAAAAAAAAAAAAAAAGTGAGTTAAGATAAAAACTATTTACTAAGACAAAAAAAAAAAAAAAAAAAAAAAGGAAATGAGAAAGAACAGTAACAATGACAATTTGTGCATATGTATTTATATTTACAAAACAAGCAATGCACAGTGCATTTGCTCATCATCTGCTGACTGATTCCCAGTCAGTTGCCAAGATCCCCTCAGTTTCTTAGTTTTTTTTCACCTGATGTCACATGGTACAGTATATCTCTTAGGTCAGCTGTCCTGATTCTGTCCCCTCCCTACTGTGTGTGCTCCCCTCAGCTGCCTTGCTGGCAGGATAGTAAAAGCTGAAAAACTGAAATGTCTTTGTCTTTATACAGCACTTCTCAGCAACAGCTAGAACATCAGTGTATTGTCAGCCTTATTTTTCTCCTAAAGTCAAAGTATCATATAGTATCAGACACTATGAAGAATATCAACTCTGTCCCAGCTTAAAACAGGACAGTGAGCACTGCTTTATCTATATGCTCTCTACCTAAGTAATAAAATTTTATTCAAGTACTTATTTTTAATATTTTTTAAACAAAGGATATATGCAATTACATATGGATTCTGTATGCCTTGTCAGCATGATTTTGACTGAAGCAAACCGACAGGGATTTCAAAATATCTCAGAGCTACATAGCAGTCAGAACTGGAATACATTCTGATATCCTACATCCACTTCTGTTTCTGAACAATAATAGCAAAACTAGTTGAACTGTTCATGCATTTTTACTCTACTTATCATTTGTTTATTATGCAAATTTATCTTAACTTACAAAAAATTGTCATTGATTTGCCAGCTCCTCTGTCACTTCCAAAGAACACAGGAAATTGTGAATTCTTCTTTTCAAGATCTTCCAGGAAATAAAAGGCAACTTTTAAATGTATATTTGCAAGAAATTTGAATGCCAGAATCAGTTATTCATTTTATCTCCCTGTGAGATGGCAATGAATTATTTCCCCTCAGTTTAAAGATATGCTACTGAAAGTCTGTCAAGACAAATTTAAAGAGAACCCAGTAGTACTTTCAAAAATTTTAAAGATTAATTAAAAATGCATGAAGCTTTCACACTGTTAAGCATACTGATGTAAAAGTGAACAGGAAACAATTCATTTCTACAACACCTGTTATAGACAATTCAAAATATTCAATTATTCTTTTATTCTCATCAACAAAATCATGCGAGAAGTGTGATATTTATCTTCTCACTTCAAAAAGAAAAGAAAAAAAAACAACAAAAACAAACAAACAAACAAATGAAAAAACAGTTATTAAGCCAAGTTAAAATTTATGGTATGCTAAACTGAACACTAAGCAAGTAACTTTTAATTTCAACATCAGTATTCATTACTGTTTCATATGGTATACAAAAAGCCTGATTATACTAATATATAGATATTTTTTCCACCTTTTTTCTCCTTCTTATCTGTCCATAATATAAAGCATTTTAGCATTCTTTCAGTCAAGAAAATGAAAGATTAAAGAGATGCATAGAAAACACTGCTGACAGAATTATTAAGAAATGTCCTAACCTAACAGGCAGGAAAGACAGGACACAGGACTCACCAGTACTGCCTCCCACCCTTCATCTAACCCTCAATTCTGGCTCTTTTGATTAAGGTGTCCTTGTCACAGAGGTCAGTTTAATTCTATCGCATACAAATATTCTAGGTAAAGTATGTTGCACACGTGCAGACTGCAGGCTCATTTGTCACATTATTGCTCGCTGTCACTTTTGTACCTAGGTGTCCATTTGAAGAATGTGTAGTCGCTGGAGGGTCAGGGGATTTGCATAAAGTTTGGAAAGAACCTCTTTAGGCACAAGGTGTAGGATTCTGCTCCTGGCTACATACACAGAAAGCATACAGAAAACTCTCAGAAATTGACATTGTAATGCACCTAGGTCTCCCCACCTCTCCTCCCACACTCAAAAAATAACAGCTCAGCAATACATAAAAATTTGGTTTAGCATTATTTTGGTTATCTTTTCTTTCTAGATAGAGTAACCAGAATCTTCTGACAAGTGCTGTTTCATTTCTGGATCACTCAGATAACTGTATTCCAAAAGTATTTATTTATGGAAGAATTTGTTTCTTATGGCTGACCAAAGAATTATACCCTTTGGAATAACCCAAATTTTTACCACTGTTGTCACTGTTTACCAGGAAGCAGAAACCAGCACTTCCTTGTTCATTTTCCTTCCTCAGAAGGTTGTAGAGAGAAATGAGGTCACCTCTTGGCATTCTCTCTTGCAGAATGGAAAAAAACAAGTGTTCTCAGCTTTTTCACCAGTTTGCAGCCCTTGTTTGGATGCTTTCATCCTTATATTGTGGAGCCCAGAAATATACACAATATTCAAGGTGAGTCTGCATTAGTACTGAATATAATTGGATAATAACTTATTTTCATGAGCTGGCTATACTCTGCTATGTTTAATACACCCCCCAAAAAACTGTCCTCTTGTCTATATGTTTGCAGTATAAAAATGAAAATGCTAAAATCTACGTCTTTCATTATTATTAATAAAATCTACTCAGAAAAACAATAACAACAAATACAATTCTATTGGAAGGTCTTCTGAGGTAAGAAAATGTATTATTTCCTTAGCTATAACAACAGTGAATGGAAAGTATTCAACTGACTGAGACAGATCTTAAGCCAAATTTATTGATTTGCAGAATATTTCTCCATGCTTTTCTCTTGGCATAATTCTTTCAGCATAGAACTCTTAAACCATAGTAATAGTATGAGCAAAATAATCTCAGCTCAGAGAACTGTACTTAATGGAATCTACTGCCAAATAATACCAACTTCTGATGACTGATCCAGATTTAAAATAAATAAATAGATAGATAGATAGATAAAAATTTTAAAAAGACCATTAGATGAAGAAGTAGAAAGCTCTTCTCTGCAAGGGTACTACCAAGAAGCTCTTCTAGTTTACCCATATCTGAGATTGCCCTGACGCAAGTGCAGCGGCTTGCAATTAGCCTTCTTGAACCTCATTAGGTTCATGCAGGCCCACTTTTCAAGCTTGCGCAAGTCCCTCTTGATGTCATCCCTTCCTTCAATTGTATCAACTGCACCACTCAACATAGTGTCATATGCAAACCTGCTGAGTGTGTGTCATTTCTAATGTCTATAGCACTGACAAAGGTGTTAAATAAAGAGCACCAAGTCCTAAGACAGACTGCTGGAGGATACCATACATGACCAGCCTTCAGTTGTACTTCATCCCTGGAAACAGTTCACAAATTTGCATACTGCCAAAAAAAGATGAACATGAGTAAGCTTGCATCCTAGCCAGCAATATTGTGGGCTGCATTAAGAGGGGTGGCCAGCAGGGTGGTGGTGGTGATTGTCCCCCTCTACTCTGCCCTTTTGAGGCCCCATCTGGAGTACTTTTTCCAGGCCTCAGCAGATGTAGGGCTGCTGGAGTGGATTCAAAGGAGGGCCATGAGGGTGATGAGAGGACTGACACACCTCTCCTATGAAGAAAATTTGAGGGAGTTGGGTTTGTTTAGCTTGGAGAGGAGATAGCTTGGGGCAGACTTCATTGCAGCCTTTGAGTACTTGAAAGAAGCTTACAAGCAGGAGGGGGAAAGACGTTTTACATAGTCTAATAGCGATACTGCAAGCGAGAATGGCTTTAAACTAAAACAGGAGATTTAGGTTAAATGTTAGGAGGAAATTCTTCACTCATAGTGTGGAGAAGCACTGGAACAGGTTGCCCTGAGAAGCTGTAGATGCTCTATCCCTCACAGGTGTTCAAGGAGGTTGGGTGGAGCTCAGGACAGCCTGATGTAGTGATGGCAATACCATCTGGATATAGGCATACATATGAATGAATTTTAATACATGACCTCTCTGAATGATACATCTGGGTACAGCAGGGTAGAGAACCTTCCCTAAACAGTATTTCTGAAACAGTATATCTCAGTTTCAGGTTTTAAAGGATCCAATATGCTGTTTGGGTTTTTTTTTTTTTTGTTTGCTTGCTTGTTTTGTGTGTGTGTGTGTGTTTTGGTTGGTTGGTTGGTTGGTTTGTTGTCTTTTGGTGGTGAATTTTATTTTTATTTTTGAAGTTGCATTATTTTGGAGTTTTTGTTGTAGTTTCTACTTGTTACATGAGATGCTTGGGCTCTGACACAATTTAGTTTCACAGTTTTTTTTTGTCCCCAAACATCTCATCAACAAATACAATTTCAGGTTGTTTTTTTGTTTTGTTTTGTTTTGTTTTGCAAGAGACACTAAAGACATTATGTATTCCACAACTCAGTAGTGCAGTAAAGATGAATGCACTGTATACCAATGGGAATTAATTCCCAGAATATTGCAAATCAGGAGCCCTCTTCAAATTACAATTTGCAATACATTGTTATCAGATTTGTTCAGGAAAATCATCAGCTCTCCTTGCTTCTCAGACTTGCTGGAGCAGTCAATATTCCTATTACTTATATGAGTTATGTGGTAATCTGAAATTCGAATGCCTGAAACTTACCAGCTTAGCATCCAAGACATATGTTGGCCACATTTACCTGAAAAAGGATAGGTCTCAGGTTGTTTATATGAAACAGATCTATATTTAAGGGTGATTTCTCAATCTTTTCTTCAGCTTAAGTAGACGAGGGTCATGACATGCAATCAATTTCCTCAATTTGCTGAGGGCAGTCTCTACTTAATCTTCTGTCTCTCATTTTCTCAGTCTAAATTTAGAATATAAAGCATATGCCTGCTTCACAGCCGCTATAACAAAACTCCTCTTTTTCTGATGTAAACCCTTAACAGCTGAGGTTTTTGCTTTTTGTGTTTGTTTTTTTTTGTTTGTTTGTTTGTTTTTTAACCTAATAATTGAAATATTGGACATTCTACTGTAACTGAGGTATCGAATCTGCTAAAGGAGGTATTTAGTTTCTGTTCTTTTTTCTAGGTCTTACATATCAGGCTGGTAAATAGAATTCTCTTCATAAAGCCCCAAGAGTACAAAATATATTTCATCAGCAGGAAGAAAATTCCTCTGTAACTTAAATATAATTTTATGAAATCAAAAAGTAGCCCAAATGGTGCTTTGTATTAAACTGCATTTAATTTTACTTTATTTGGTCCATAATCTCTGAAGCAGTGGTTTCAGAAAACTGTACATTACCATTTATATGTGCAATTACAGCCTGAAAGGCCAACTATTTTCTGAGATGCATCAAAAGACGAGTGTAAGTATACTAGAGATGTCTTATTCTAAAATGGCCTAGTTGGGTCCAAAGGATAAACTAAAATAAAATTATAAAGCAAATGTGGAAATCATAAAAAAAAAAAAAAAAAAAAAAAAAAAAAAAAAAAAAAAGGGAAAGCAAACAAACAAAAAAGTTAAAGTTAATTTCACCTAATCTTGACTCTTGACTAATTCTGAGTAGAAGTAGTAAACTCAATAAGTATTTAAACTAAATATTAACAATACCATTATACAGAATGTAGTATAAGGTTTAAGCATTAAGCTAATCACTAAGAGAACAACGAATTTGTGAAAGTATATTCTAAATTGTAGAAGCAAAGTACTGAATATAAGGTTTTGTGCAGAGATGTGTAATGCAGAGTATTATCAGAAATTCTAGTGTGTTTTTTGATAGAACTATTCAGAACAGAGAAGAAAGGCATAGTTGGATTCTTGGATGTCATTACTGGGGAAAAAAGTCAAGAAATAAGATCCATTGGCAACCTTTGTACACATTTGGTTTTCGGTTACAGCAGTTCAGATATTTGTGATGCACAACATCACAATAATTCCATTGTCCTATGTCCAGTCCAGAGGTTGTCTTTTAGGGCACTCTTTAGATAAACTATATGTTAGTTTAGTTGAAATTGTTTAAGTATTTCTACAATTTCTTGCCAATTACAGCCATGAAAATGATGGAGTAAGCTAATTTCTTCATTGAGCTAAGAGGATTGTCTCAGCATTTGCCTATAGCCATACTGGTTGCCAGGCTAGTATTTTATAGACACAGGCTCAGGTTACATGAGAAGTTCAATCTACCCTCATACATTTTTTTCACATTAAAATGATACATATTTTTCCACATAAAACATCCCTGATTAAAGATTAAATCCTGTTCAATTACAGACATAGACTGTAGCTGTAAAATGTAGCATGAAGGAAAATGCAATTAAAACTGTAGTGAATATTTATGTAAATCGGAAGTTGGTAGTGAAGCAAATATAATGAGCTAGTCAAACCATGACTAAATCAGATTCATTAATGTTCTTGTAGACATATATTTGCACAGAAAACAGATTAAAAGAACAGATGAAAAGGTTATTTCCTTTATTTATTTATTAATTTAAATTTTGTATTTTTTTAAAATTTATTTTAAGAGTAAATACTGAGATTACTTCTTACTGTGGTCAACCTGAGTTACTTGAAGATGAATCTTCTTTGTACCACTTCAGTCTCTTAGAAATAAACCTAATGGCCTTTACACATGAACGACCTTAGAAGGACAGTCACTCAATCATCAAATCAATTATCTCTTGCTTGAGACAATTTGTATTTAAAAACAAACGAATTCACCGTAAAAACACTGAGACATTAACACCTACTTTAATTTGTATCTCACACATACTGTGATGAATAGAAAAATGTCAGAGCCGTCACAAAAAATTTAGCCTTCAAACATATCACAGAATCTCACAGAATCACACAGAATGTTTAGGAGACCTCCAAAGGTCATCCAGTCTAAATCCACTGCTCAAGAAGGAACTCCTAGATCTGATTGCCCAGAGCTGTACCCAAGTATCTTCTGAGTATCCCCAAGGAAGGAGGCACCACAACATGTCTGGCTAACCTACTACAGGTTAGTAAACTGCACATTAAGGATGTGCTTTCTGGTGCTTGGACAGAACATCCTGTGTTCCAGTTTGTGTTTGTCAGCTCTTGTCATGGCACTGAGCACCACTGAAAAGGGACTGGCTGTGTCATCTTTGCACCTTACCTTCAGGTCTTTATAGACAAAGATTCCTCCTGAACCGATTTTTTTTGTTTGTTTGTTTTTTGTATTTTTTTTTCCTCTCCAGTCTGTACTTAGTTTGAATTCTGTTTTCACTGATTCAGTATGTTAAATGACTAAGAATTTCTAACATCACCAGAAATCACTATCGTTGGTATTAATAAAGTTTAAGGAATAGAAAATAACTTATACTGAATAAAGTTGTTTCAACACCAATCTAGTAACTATAGTGCTAACTACTTGTTGGAACACTGCAAAATATGTAACTGTAATCATGATCTTTAAGAATATGAGAAACTGCTTTTGAGAAAACAAAATATTTTGCATCATCAGGGCACTTCCTACAAAGGTGAGGAGGATATTAGAAATTCCTGACATAGGCAAATTGCCACTTTCTGAGTTTGGTTACACTGAGATCTACTTTCTGTTAGCTGTTCTGCTTGACACAAAAAGTTTTTCTGGGACTGCAAACTAAATTTCACTGTTCTGAATTATAGTATTTATTTCATTATTTTTAACAGATAATCTGGTTATTAATTTATTTTCTATAAAGAAATAAGAACTTCAGAGTCAAGGTGAAAAATTATAAAATGAACAACTGCAAACAAACATAAAAACAGGAAATTAATAGTATCTTAAAATAACCATCTTTGCAGTTATAATACACTTACTGGATTTAAATTTATTTTTCAATGTCTCATTCTGTAGGTTGGGGGAAAACATGGACAGAAAAAGTGACTGAATAATTAGTACTATATATTGCATGGATAAGTGATATAAATATTAAAAATCAAAGGAGTTAACAGTAATAGTTTTTCTGAGATAGATAGAAAACGTCACTGAGAGGTTCAAGTGATTCATGATAAAAGATGAAAACCTTGCTCAGAGATGGGACATTAAATGTTTTGACTGGGGAAAATATAAGTGGATTAAGCTTACCCTAATCTTACCCTAGCATTTATAAATAAATGACAACTGAAGATGTTATAGAGTATCAGATTATTTTTCATATAGTTAACTTGCTATCTTGCTATTACAGGGGAAAAAAAGGTAGATAGATAAATAGATAGATAGATAGATAGATAGATAGATAGATAGATAGATAGATAGATAGATAGATAGATTCCAAGTGCTTTCCTTCCACTTGGAATTCCTCAACCTTTCCTACATTAAACTTAAGGTATATTTTGATTCAGGTAAATACCTGTCAAAATGAGTGTTCTATAAACACACACCCACAAAACAAGGTGATTAGGATTAAAGAAATGTAAACAATTATTTCAAATACAACAGTTTTCCATAAAAGACTCAGCCTTACATCTCTGTGTTTAGTGGAAGATATTCAGTAATTTCAGAACCTATTGCAGTTACAACAGTTATTTGAGTAAGTGAATCACCAACAGAATCCAAGATCTGGTAGCTTGATAAATATGTTCTCCGGGAACTAAATGATTAAATTTGGTTTTATGTTTATATTCATTTTATATGTATATTTTTTTCACTAAAGGTAGCTGTAGAAATTCATACTGTAGGATATAACTGCAGAGAACAAAGATGCTTGCTTGAATCTATCTACCATTTGCTAGTCACTCAGAAAAATAAATAAAGTTGAAAACTCTCAAGAACTCCTTATGTATGCTTCATCAGCAATGCTGTGACCTTTGTTAAGCTCTGTTTCTTTTGTCATCCAGAATTTCATAATCAAATTATACAATAGTAAAAGCAAATTACAAATCATAATCATACATCTTAAGATAATAATCCATTTGTTATAGAAAGAAAGAACATACATTTTGTAATGTGCCTACACGGTGAACATTTTGGGTTACTCTGTTACAATCTCCTTCTGCAGTGATTATGTTTCTAACTCCCTGCAAACTAGAATTGGTCTGACTATCCTGTATAACCTCAACTGTCAGTACAGATCATTGCACTAAGTAAATATTCTGGATGTTTGTTTTCCTGAAGCAAAATCATGATAAAAAAGGCTCTAACTTGACTTCCTTGTCTATATATCTTCAGGGCATTTATGTTTGTATCTTGTTATTACCTACAATCTTCAATCTTGTTCAGTGCCAGTCAGCAAAGCCATTTACTTATCATGCAAACAAAGTTAAGGTTATGTTTAAAACAATGGCTTCCAGCTGTTTCCAGCTCCAGTCATTAAAAATACAACATTCTGGTCAACTCAGAGAGTAACTGACAGTTTTGCTCAAAAATATAATTTAGCAAGTAAAGTAAATAAGAAATTAAATTGTACTGTAATAAAAGACTTTTAGATTGACTTCCATACTGCTGCTGCTTGGTTGCTGTGTATAAAAGATAAAAATAATGTATGCAAATTAGATGAAGCTGAAATTAAAGAAGTCTAGCAGAGAATGGCTGAAGAAGCCAATTTTATTTTATGGTTTGTAACTGGATAAATAATTCTTCAGTAGGCATGAAAACAGCAGAAACATATTGGTGAATTTATTTCAGCACTTCATTTGTTACTCATCCTCACTCAGAAACTACTGGGGAATCAGTTGTTAAATATATATATATATATAATGCTTGTTTCATCTGAAGGTGGATGTTTTATCTTCATTTGGATCAAATTAAGACACAAATGACACAAAATGTAGTTTCCAATTCTGTTTTAAGATACAGCTCAGGAAAACAATCCATGACAGGAGGAAAGAAAAGTTCACAGAAGAGTCAAATGATTTTGGATTTATTTTTTTTTTAATTATTTTTTTTTTTTCAGTGAACTGACTTTTAAATCATTTAACATTAATATTTACTGAATGAACCGCCATAAGGATCCACTAAATACAGCATTTTTTTTTCAATTATATATCGACAAGATTGTTATTTCTTCTGCTGCTCACATTTTCAAATGTTAAACTATTGACAATCATTGGCAATGCTGCAATAACACACTTTTTTTTTCATGCTTTCATACTTTCTATGTCACTCTCTCAATCTCTTTATAAAAATGTGCGAGATTATTGTTCATATTATTCACAAACTTCCTTAATATGAGGTTCAAGATTATTTTAAAAAACTTGTACAGATATTCAGAAGTACCCAGATGGATGCTTATGCAATGACGGAACAGTATCCTCTACTTATTAGACTAATCTGTTATTATTAATACAAGGTATGTACCTATTTGTTCACTAGTAGCGCTTAAAATTGTTTTAGTTTTTTTGGACTAAAGCCAATCTTTTATTAAATATGCCCAAAACCTAGCAAAAATGAGCTTCTTTCTTTAGTGCTTCTAAAATGCTGCCTGGAAGCCCCCATATATTTGTCTAAGGATATTATAATACACAGCAATACAATTGCTACTATTTTTCCAAGGAAAGATAAGAGTGAGTAAGAAATACATTATGAATATGTTTGTCTGGAAAGCTCTATTAAAGCCCTGTATAGATCACCAACAACTACATAGTATTACCCTTTTTGTACTGCTCAGACTTGTAAAAGAAATCTGTGTCATACATGGGGAAGTACCTACATCTCGAAGGACTGTAATACTAAAGTTACTGTTTATTTTCATGAAAGTCATCAGTTTCCATGACATAACTAAATGTCTGTCTACTTTTCATCAAAGTATGCAGAAAACATAGAGTACTATTCTTGATTAATTCTGGTCTCATTAACTGTTTTGCTTTGTTTTACTTCTCATTGTTATCACAGAATGTTGTTTTTTCAGTACCTGCAAATTTTTATTGGGCATTAGAAAAGATATTGGATTTGGTCTGATGTGTAATTAAAAAGATTTTGCTTGGTGACCTTCTATTTTATTTTTATTTTTTTATTTGTTGTTGTTATTATTATGTTTGTTGCTTATGTTTGTGTTTGACTATCTCAATAATTTGAGAGTTGATTAACATGAAAGTGCTATTTAAATAAAGAATTCGTTGTGGGTTCAGCTGAATAAGTTCTAGAAGGTCCAGTATAGTTGTGTTTAAAAGTTTTATCACATGTTTATCATAGTCGAGTGTCAAGCACAAGATCATCTTTATTCCTTGCCAGTGATCTAGCTCTGACTGGTGTTATGCAGCTTTGATTTCAGCAGCTGATATTCTCAAATATGTTGCTTAACCTTAAAAATTGAGCACCTCCCTCCATTCTTCTGTCTCTCTCTCTCCTCCTCTCCATCTTTTATAGATCTGTATCTGGCAAAATTCCAAACAAACCAGTTTTTCAAATCTGTGTCAAATAAGTAAGTCAAATACTATGCTTTCACCTCACCCCCAGATACAAAAGTACTGCCTCCCATTTATTTCCATGGAAACTACAACAGATACAGAGAGCACAATAACACCATTTAAGAGAGAAAATTATCAGCTAAAAACCACTGTTTTTTCAATGTAGCTACCACCATTAGCTATGTATTTTGTGCAGCAATGAACAAGAACCTGCATGCTGACCTCATAAAAATCTCTGTGGCCATCCAGGATGCGCCTTGTCCTTCACTGTCACCACTACTGAAATGCACCATCTCCTGCCTCACTGGATGCACTCACTACATGCACTGTTTGGTCTTCATAAGTATTCAGCAAATGTCAGTGGATGTTAATGGGTGCAAAATTTTCCACACTGAGGAATTCAATTACACACCTTTGCTTCATATGCACTCCTGTGACAGATGCCATTTTTTCAGATGGCTCTTCTTTTACCACCTGTCACATAGCAAGAAAATTTGGAAAACCAGTATCTTTTAAGGTCTGAATTGGTCTACTTTGAGAATTCATCAGAATCAGTATTTGGGCCAATTTTTATCTATCTGTCAAATGTTTTACAGGCTGGTTCTTCCCAGTTCTGTGACTAGCAGTGTAGAGGGATCCGCAGATCCATGCCTCTGGAAAGGGGAAACAGGGAACCCCAAATAATTAAAAACAGTGGCAATGACCTGAGGAGAAACAAACTAATTTACTAAATATGGTATTGAAATAAAAGACAAAAAACTACAATACGATATAATTAGAATATAATGAGAGAAAGAGTGTCTGAAAAAGTTGAAGGCCTTACACTGATGGCATGCAGTCAGGATGAGCAGCAGCAAGAGTGCCTGACAGTCGAAAAGAGGGACGTCAGGTGACCTACCTTATATGTGCTCTCCCTGAGCAGGAATGATAAAAGAACAGCGAACCATCCTCTGGGGACATATTTCTTCTCTTCCAGACAGGTGCCCAGAACCGAAGCATTAACTCTTTAATTCCCAGTGCACTACATGATGTTACGATGTGGAATATCAATAACCAAAAATCATAAAACCATGACTATCTGTCTATCTATCTATCTATCTATCTATCTATCTATCTATCTATCTATCTATCTATCTATCTATCTACCTACCTACCAACCTACCTGCCTACCTATTTTTCCTGTCAGACAAACAGGATCTAGAAGCTTTGTGTAGCTAAAGCTTTTAGAGGTTACCCAATGCAAATGAATACATGCAATACTGAAAACATCAGACTTTATATGAAATTAAATGCTAATATCATAAGATTGTCAGATATTATGTTGCAATGAGAGAAATTAAGTTAAAAAAATCAGATAAATTATCTAAGAATCTCGAAGGAATCAAAGTACAGATCATCTGTGCTGCAGGAAAACTATGCAATTAAAATTGTATTCTGCTACCACTTAATTTAATGGGTTTTCAATAAGTGACAAAGAAATCAGGATTAGACCTTTCATCATTAAATAGCTATTAAACCACAGAGCCAGAGAGCTGACAGCATTGTACTTCTTTTTAAAGAGGTGCTAAAGATGATCCAAGAAATGATTGCCTTATATGTCTCATCCTAGTGTTAGGAGAAAATGCTCTAAAACAAAACAAAACAGAAAATCCATTAAAACTGGAGTCATAAAGAACTTAAATTAACCTAATACATTAGGGGGAAACTAGCAACAACTTTTGAAAGGTGAATTATGCCTACAAAAATTCTTTAAGGACTCTTGCAGAACAGACAATACACATTGCCATAGGATCATAGAACTTCTTGAGTTAGAAGGGACACACAAGGATCATGAAGTCTATCTCCTGACTGCATACAGAACCACCCAAAATTCAAACCATATACCTTAGAGCACTGCCAAACACTTCTTGAACTCCTGGCAGGCTCTGTGACATGACTGCTTCCCTGGGGAGCCTTTTCCAGTGCCTGACCATGGTGAAAAACATTTTCCTAAAATCCAATCTGAACCTCTTCCAAAGCATCTCCATGCTGTTTTGGGTTTTGTCATTGTCACCACTGAAAGGAGATTAACATCTTCCCTTCCAGTCATCTCCTGAGAAATCCAGGAGGCTTCCACCACGAGGCCTCCCCTCAGCCTCCTCCAGGCTGAACAAATCAAGTGACTTTAGTTGCTCCATAAACAACTTGTGCTTTAGACCTAGAATAATCAGAATAACCCAGAAATTTTGCCAGGCACTGAACTGGGAAAAACAGGCCCGTTATTACCAGGGTTTTTCTTGCCCTTCATTAGAACCAGGACAATATTTGCCAGCTTCCAGTCACTTGGGAACTCTTCCAAGACCACTGAAAAATAAGTGAGGAACATCTTGCATAACATCTGCCAGCTTCTTGGATACCCTGGGATGAATCCCATCAGGCCCCACAGACTCATGCATCCAGCTCAAGCAGCAAATCCTGCACAAGTTTGATTTGGCTAGGAGTTTATTGTTCCTCTGGCCTTGGTACCCCAGCTTAGATATCCAGAGGTCTCAGGGTCCATGTTAAAGACAGCACCTTAGTCTTTCTGTTGTCATCTGACTTCTCTTCCAATGACCATATGCTTTCATTTTCTTCATAATCTCCTGAAGAATATACCTGCTCAGTCAAGCTGTCAGTCAAAACACAGGGTTCTGTTTCTCTGATGTGATGGGCCCTTCTGCAGTCTTCAGAGCAATGAAGAAGTTCTGCAAGCGCCCTTAGGCAACAAGTGAATTTTCTTCACTGAGTTCATTGTTGCCATAACAAGAATTCATTCATCTGTGTTTTTGGTATCACTCACTTCTATGAAGTCTTGAGGGGGATTTTTTGTTTACAATTCAACTGCAAACTGCACATCAAACCAATCTAAACCCTCCTTTGATTTTTTCATATGTCTTCCACCTAGGCATGTCTTTTGCAGGCAGATCTGCCACCTGTCTGCCACTTGAGTAAAGTATAGTCACTTCCTGCTAATGCACTCCCTTCAGCAGCTCTGTCTGATTGGAAGAATCAGACAGAACTAGGGTAAGTAAAGCAGTACTAGTTGGAGCTGCAGCCTTTACTCTGATATGAGTGATTGCCACCTGCCTAAGGCAACTGTTACTGAAACTGGAACTGGCAGGGCCAATAAAGAAGGTGCATTGTCCTTCCCCTGCTCTCTTCTTCACAAACTGCCATACAAAATGCTGCACCCTCCTTGTCTCAGTGCGTGTGTTGTCCTGTTCACAGACCTCCTGGTTACTTGCACTCTAGGACTGCCTTATCTGTGATTCAAGTTGACAGCATAAATCATTCTGTTAGAACTCCTAAAGTAGAACTGGGTTTCCATTGGTCTCTACCTAACTTTCAGTAGCATAACTCTGAAATTAAAGATTAAACACTCTCCTTGTTAAAATCACTCCATCTGGTTCTGAGAAAATTGCATTTCTTGTTCCACAGAAGCTTTATGTCCCATTTTGAGGGAGACACAGATTAAGTATGAGAGAAGCTGAGACCATGGAATTGCCCAATCTTTTATATTTTTCAGAATTTGTTAAATTAGAGAAATATCATTAAATATTTTAGGTCCATGAACAGAGTGCCAGTATCCTCTTCAAATTTAGACTTGATTAATTCTAAAGATATACTTTCACTTTTATATAGCCATATCTCTGGTCTGGTTCTGATACCTTGATTCTTAAAATCAAATTCTATTTTATTTTATTTTATTTTCTCCAAAAGTAACATTATTAATGAATCTAGCAAAGACATATAAATATTTTGTATAAAATATTGTTTATCTCCTTGTTTTTTTGTGAAGCAATTCTCTATATTAAATTCTAGAAGTTTAAGTAAGCTGTGAATACAGCCCTACACAGAAGATTTAATATTTAAAAATATCAATATACAGTTATTGAAAATAAATGGCTAAATTTTGATTTGACATTTCACAGTACATGACTGTGGCACTTCATTAACTGAAGTATAATATCCTTTATGGTACATTAGAAGTATAGATTACCACATGCATTGCATAATTAAGAGATAGTATAGACTACACATGGTCAATTTCTACTTCAATTGCAGTAATGCTTATAATATATAAATTCCACAGGACTGAAGGATTTCTGATTTATATGCATTCTTATGTTCTAGATATATCCAGTAATTCTACGGCTGCAACAAACCTTCTAGCACTGTAAAATTTTTGGAATGCTAACTAGAGAGATCTTATGTCGTGGGTTAACCTAAAATCTACCTGCACCCATGACAGGGGGGCAGTCGGCCCGCAGGCCGCTAGCCCAGAAGGAAAAGAAAACAGGGAAAAAGAAAATAAATACAGCGGCAACGATCTAAGGAGGCACACTTATTTACTAAATACTATATCTGAATAACACAATATAATACAATATAATTGGAATTAAGGCTAATGAATCAAGTAAAATAGGAGAGAGTGAGTCCCGAAACCGAGAGGCCTACTGTAACTCTAGGCGAAACGGCTGGAACGCTCCCACACGGCTCCCCCCTGACTGGCAGGATCCAAAAGAGGAAGTCAAGCACCAAAGTGAGATTATATAGAGTCCTTGTCACATGACTGACCGTGATGTTCTCTTGGACATTCAGTCTTCTTTTGTGAGCAGCACATTTGTCAAAATTATCCATGCTTTATCATGATGTTATGATGTGGAATACTGATAGCAAAATTACAAAATTGCAAAACCATGACATCTTCAGAAGCTGTCCTCTCTAAATCTACAATAATTTCTATTTTCCTTTTTTCCTTGTCCTTACAAGAGATATAACCTCCCTCTTTTATCTAAGAAAAATAATGCACATACACAAATGTACAGGTATGAAGCTCTTTTTTTATACTGCCCAATCCATTACTATACATGTTATATTAGACCAAAGGTTATGTTTAGTTTAGGCAACATGAGTGATTTCTAGCTAGTGTACTAACAAAAGCTTGGTGACATACTGCAAAATTAGTCAAATGCACTTGTTCAGTAATTATTTGCTAAGTCTATGCTTCAAAATTTACTCTTCATTCTTCACAGAACATTAAAATACATAATGACTCATACACAGAAAAAAAATCTTAAGAACAAAATAGGACCTGGCTTTTGGCAACATTCTCTGATTAAAATTATTAGCCATATAGGAAGTTTTTTTACTTGGCTCAAAGTACTCCAGACTTCTGGCTTTCAAAGAACATTGCATGATGCAGATTAAAAAATAGTTACATCTTTCAAAATTCATCATACATTCTTAATGAGCTCCTACTGAATATTTGCATAGGTCAAATTATCTATGAGCTGTTTTGAGCTAAACAGTAAATATGTTCTCCAGATAAGAATCAGAAACAAAAAAAATGGTTAAGAAGATTAGGATGAGAGACCTTAACTTTCATTAAAACTCTCAGTAAAATATGATTATACCAATTTCTTAGCACAGTATTGAGTCAAATTCAACGGTTCATTTTTAGCAAAATTATAGTATTGTTTCTTACTAATGAGAAAAGAAATTTAACCTGTTAAAAAGAAGTATTTCTGACAATCTCTACTCCAAAAAGCTAGGAAGAGTCCTTACTTTGTGTAGCTTCTCCCATGTTAATGTCTTCTCTCTTTTTACTTATTTTGATACTTAATCATAGAATCATAGAACCACAAGGTTGGAAAGGAACTACAAAATCTTCTAGTCCAACCGTCCTCCCATTACCATAGCTACCACAAACCAACTAATCCGTAAAGATAATATCTTCCATATGCAGAATATCAATGTAAAACATTTTGAAAATCAGTTTTTCGATATCTGAAAGTTACTTATAATTAATTTTCTTTTTTCTCATATTACAACATTTAGCACTATTTTAACAGTTTGTTTTTCATTTGTACTAAGTGGTTAGAAAACTGCTCACATAATTATTTAATTTTGAGTACCTCATAACTTGAATTCCATCTGTGGAAGCATTCAGTGCATTTTCTAAAGGGGATGTATGCAGGTAGATATTGCATAGGTGCTGAAAGACATCTATTAAGATTCTCATAACAGAACAATGAAAATTTTCAACTGTGCAAATGCCCTGTAAAAATATTAGTTATATTAATGATAGGAAGGGTGAATTACACAGTGATAAGTTGAAGGAACACAATTATGTTCAAGGAAAATATGCATTTCTATACATGTATATCACAATATGTAAGCACTTTAGAAGATCAATAATGCAATTTATGTATGTCTCTCAAGGATTTAAATAAGGGACTACCAAAGTCATGCTCATGTTTCCCTTTCCAGATGGAATTTAGTGTTCTGAAATAGGCCTGTGTGCTAATCATTGCCCAGAGGCAAAGTTTTAAAGGTCTGTCTTTAAATTTAATTGTACCAGAACAAGTTCTCTGGTATCTTTCTAAGCTATGGCTAGACAGTCACAGCTAGTTCTAATCTTATTGTTAATGTCAAAGACTTAGCCTGACAGCAGCAGACAAGATAGGTGCTAGTGAATGACAGAGTAATCAGTTTAGAATAGGACTAGTTCATCCATGAGGGATCAGATCATGAGAAATCACTATCAGCATGTCCACATGTTTACTTCTTTTCTCATTCTGACAGCTGTTAGAGCATTTAACATCATATTTCTTTGTCAAAGATTATTTTAAATTCATGCTAACACTGTAAACATGAAAGGATAAAAATCTTTACATCTGCCTGTAATAGCAGTGTTTAATGCTTAAAGGTATAGCTAACATTTTTTTTGTGAAAATAATTCCAGATGTAAGTCAAAAAATTCCTATATGAATTTCTCCAGTCCTAGAAACTTCCCTTACGGTTTTTATTCAATGTAATAATAGATGCTGATGTTATTTAAAGTCATAATACATTTTAACTGTTACATTATTTAAAAAAGAAAACTTGAAAGTGATTCCTAAAGAAGAGAACGATGGCATACTAGTTAATTTATACCTTTTGGGAATTCAGTCCCAACTTGCTAGCAAAACCTGTTTGTTTTTTTTCAGCTTCACGGTAGCTCTTTCCAATTATTGGAACTGTTTTTTAAGTCTTGATGCTGATAAGAAGAATATAAATGTAATAGTTGTGCACTTCTCAGAAAAATAAAATTCCAAATCAAATTAATTCTGCATGGTGTTTTCGCTAAGGACCATCATATTTTGCGTTTTCAGTACAAGAGCCAGTTTCTCAGCGACGTCTAATCTTAAAACACTCATCTTCTAAACATTCAACATAAACTATAATTTTGCCTTCATTTTCCATAAGTCAGTAGTCCAGCATTTTTTCTACCACATCTGCATTATTAATTTTTCAAAGCTTTATTTGTATACCAACAATAAGCAATAAATACATAAGCACATCTTCATAGAAAGCACCTAACTAGATAGAAATCAAACCAATGGAAAACAAGCTAATTTTTGAGTAAGATTTCTAGTAAGTAACAATAGAACTTTGAGATAATATACTTGTTTTTTTGTTTGTGTGTTTGTTTGTTTTGTTGTTGTTTGTTTTGAGATAATTAAGCAGGTGATGGCAAAATAATGGTTTATCCAGTGATAATTACGCTTATTTAAATTGTAACAGAATATATGTCACAGAATCACAGAATTGTAGGGGTTGGAAGGGACCTCTAGAGATCATCGAGTCCAACCCCCCTGCCAAAGCAGGCTCCCTACAACACGTTGCACAGGTAGGTGTCCAGGCGGGTCTTGAATATCTCCAGAGAAGGAGACTCCACCACCTCCCTGGGCAGCCTGTTCCAGTGCTCCGTCACCCTCACTGTAAAGTTCTTGTTCACATTCTTGCGGAACTTCCTATGCTGAAGTTTCAGCCCATTTCCCCTAGTCCTGTCCCCACACACTACTGAAAACAAACCAGCCTCGCCACTATGTCCACCTATAATAAATCATTTTCTATCAGTATTTTATGGTTAGTAAATACTAATGCTTAAATGCAAAATAATAATTGTTAAATTTCTAATACATTCCTTAGAAGAATGTAATTTGAGCAAAATGACAAAACATTTTGTTTTAATTTAAGAACAAAAACAAAACAAACAAACAAACAAACAAAAACACTCCAATAAATCAATGCATGATTCACTCAAGTAAACTTTTTCACCTAGAAAGGCTGTTCAAATCTTATCAATGCACTTAATTAGATTCCTAATTGTTTCCAGATGATTTTACAAGTTCAGAAGACATTTTGCTTCTTCAGGTTCAGGTTCCAGCTGTAGGTTTTCCAACAACTGACACTCTTAAGCTCTCAAAATGAAAATGGTGAATTAAATATATTTTCTTTTTCAAGGTGAGGGGAAAAAAAAAAAAAAACAAAAAAAAAAAACACTATTATGGAATTGGGAACTAGAGGAAAAAGAGGATGAGAAGCTATCTAGATTTTGATTTATTTCAGAAGACATGAGGACTTCTAAGAAATTATTTAAACAAAACAAACAAAAAGACATTAAAAGAAAAAGATAGAAAGATTGAAAGTAAAGCAGAACATAAGCAGAAGATTAAAACTTTGATTGTGTAAATAACATTTGAGATTTTAAGTTTAACATGCAGGATCAGTGAAGTTTAAATTTCATATGGGTTAAGTGTAGATGCTGGGAAGTAAACATTGTCCTTAATAAAATCTTAGTACACAAGTTATGAAGAATATTTGATCTTTTGCATCCTAAAAATTTAATGAGACTCCTCTTTGGACAATTGTGGGGATATACCTAACAACTTCGAAACAGGAATATCAAATTCAAATTACTGGACAAGATGATTCTGCCTGAAATGTATACATCAATGCATGCACTGTATTAGCAAATACATTTTAGTTAGAAAGTTGATTATCAGTGTTAGTTTTTATGTAGATCTTTCTAATATTTCAAAAGCTAATGTTCTACTGCTTGTCCAAGGTAGCTATTTGATTACTTCAATTTATTTATTAAATGACCAATTTACAGGATTCCTTTATCTCTATTTGTTTGAAGGTGTTATTTTCTATAAACTGACTCCAATAGCATATAATCAACTTTGAAACAAGAAAAAAACAAAACAAAACAAAAACAACAACAGCAACAACAAACAACCAAAACAAAAACAAAAAACAAGGGAACACAAATACAAAAACACTAGCTCAGATTATCAGGTAAGGAAAAACACAAAATCTAAAATAAATGGCATCTGTGAAGCAGATTTAATTTCTGTAGTTCAAAAGATGCCATATTGTATTTACAAAGATTTAGGTAGATGTTACTACTTTATGTAAATTCAATAATGCAAATCCAATTGTGTTTCATTTATTTGAAGTCATTTATGCTCTGTAACATGGTTCTTTCAGTTTGCATAAAGCACTAGCATTCCCCAAGCTGTTTGTGAAGCTTCAAATTAATTTTTTTTGGGACACATTCAAGATGCAAAATAGAGACAAAGGTTAACAAAGGAATGATAAAAAATAACTGAGCCTTATAATTTATACCTTCAATGGTTTAAGGTGGATGCATGAAAAAAATCTCTGCATAATGAAATTTTAGTAGTCTTCAAGTACATCACTGATACATTTTCCACTGTACTTCTAAAGGAGGGAAAAGTTGCATTTAGATAATTAAAACATTGCAGAAGAAATGTATATTCATGACATGTCTGTTAACTAATTTTATAGTTCTACCTTCAAATCCTTGCCATCAATTTCATATTATTGTCAGAAATAAATAATAACAATAAAAAAAATAAAATAAAATAAAAAAGTCTTCCCAGTCTAAGACTTTTTGAAGTTTTTGTTTATGTTTTTGTTTTTGTTTTCCCCCTCCTTGGATAAAATTATAAGTGCTTAACACTGAAAATTGTGACTTTTATAGTGCAGGAGAGCAAAAAATTTGACATTAGGATAAACTCTTGATTTTCAGAAGTTTCTAAAATCCCCTACAAGTCACTGATTTTCAGAAGATGCTGATAAGATAAAATTAACTTTTAGAGTTTTGTTTGTTTGTTTCTTTTTTGTTTTTCTTGTATGGTTCCACCCCCCCCCTAAAAATCCTAGGTGCAAGACTCTACACTTGCTTTTGTTAAACCTCATCTGGTTTCTTACTGCCCAGCTCTCCAGCCTGTCTAGGTGTCTCTGAATGGCAGCACAGCCTCCAGGTGTGTCAGCCAAACCTCCCAACTTTGTATCATCAGCAAACTTGCTGAGGGTGGTCACTATCCCCTCATCAAGGTCATTGATGAAGATGTTGAACAAGACAGAACCCAGCACTGACCCCTGGGGAGCACTGCTAGTTACAGGTCTCCAACCAGACTGCACCACCAATGACAACCCTCTGCACTCTGCCAGTCAGCCAGTTCTCAACCCACCTCACTGTCCGCTCATCTATCCCATACTTCCTCAGCTTTCTTATAAGGATGTCATGGGCAACAGTATCAAATGCCTTGCTGAAATTAAGGTACACTACATCCACCACCCTCCCCCCATTCACCCAGCCAGTGACTGTGTCATAGAAGGCTACCAGGTTGGTCGAGCATGACCTCCCCTTGGTGAGCCCATGCTGACTACTCCTGATAACCTCCTTTTCTTCCAGTTGTCTGGAGATGGCATCCAGCACAAGCTTTTCCATCACCTTTCCAGGGACAGAGGTGAGGCTGACTGGCCTGTATTCACCCAGATCTTCCTTCTTGCCTTTTTTGAAGACTGGAGTGACACTGGCTACCCTCCAGTCTTCAGGCACTTCCCCCATTCTCCAAGACCTCTCAAATATGGTAGAGAGCAGTTCAGCAATCACCTCTGCCAGCTCCCTCAGCACCCATGGATGCACCCCATCAGGTCCCATGGATTTATGAACACTGGTGTTGCCTAGGTGCTCACGGACCACCTCTTCTCTGACTGAAGGGAAGTCTTTCATTCCCCAAACCCTCTCACTAACCTCCAGGGTCTGGAATTCCTGAGGGAGAGCTTTTCCACAGAAGACAGAAACAAAGAAGGCGTTCAGCATCTCTGCCTTCTCAGCATTCCCCATTACCAGAAAACGCCCCTCACTTAGTAGGGGGCCCTAGTCTTCCTTTTTCTGTTAACATACTTAAAAGAGCCTTTTTTATTATCCTTTATCACTTTATCCAGATTCAGTTCTAGGTGGGCTTTAGCCTTCCTTGTCGCATTCCTGCAGGCCCTGACAACATTTCTATAGTATTTCCAAATGGTCAGACCCTTTTTCCACACACACAGGTCCTCCATTGCCTTCCTATTCAACACCCCTTCTATTTCCAGCTTCTCAAATCTGTTGCTTAAAGGGAGCTAGGGAAGCAAGATAGGCAGGCAGGGAGGGCTCCCGTGAGGCCGAGTCAGGACTCTCTCCCAATGCTCCTCATCAGTCTGGTCTGTCTGACCGTGATGGGGTAGGGGTCAAACACTTTTCTGGGGGTATCTCCTCAGCACCCTTTCTTCTGGCATACCAGCAAGTCACTCCACCAGTCGATTTTTACAGTAGATACTGATCAGCAGTCAAATTAAGGTAAAGATGAACATGGATATATGCTGGTTTCAACTGAGACAGTGTTAATAGCACACTAGTGCTTTGGTTTTTAATGAGGGATGGACGTGCGTGAGGCCAGACACAATTACTCAGACAGGAAGAATTTTACTCATCTTCAGTCCCTCAACAGAATGTTCCTGAGCTTTCAGAACTGAATATGGTGAAAACATCTATATATTATTTCCACAATGACATTAAAAGAAGGATCACAGCAACTAGAATGACTAGAATTTTCTATAACTAGAACTTGAATTTTCCTTAAATTAATTTATTACTCTTTAGAAATATCCCTGTCACATACAGCAGTATTAAGACTGGGAATTACACCAGAAATTCTACATGCTGTTCACTTTGTTCTTGAGTTATAAAGAGAAGCTTAGTTTGTACATTTCAGAGTATCTGAAAATCTATGTTTCATCATTAAAAATAAATAAATAAATAAATAAATAAATAAATAAATAAATAAATAAATAAATAAATAAGGAAAAAAGAAATGAAAGTCTTCAGTTTAATAAGAAAATCATTAACTTTGAAAAATATGAGGGAATATAACTTCAAAATTAAAAGCAGAACTGAAGCTGAAGACAGTTTTCTTCTTCTGAAAATTCTTCAACTTTTTGGGGGAGACAGGAATTTTTTCTTGTCAGTTTTTTTACTAACATAGTAAAAAAATGTCACAGTTTTGATTTCATCATTTCTCTTCCTCTGTAGATCAGCAAGTCAAACAGTTGGATAATGATTGCAGTTTCAAATTAAACTACACTAGAAACAGATCACATCCCTCTGACATACTGTTAAATGTTTCTGTGTTTCCATTAGATTTAACTGCTTTAACCATACAGGCTTCCTGCCCTATATATGTTTTCTGTTCAGTAGTGTTCCCCTGAAAAGTTTCATTCTTCCTTACAACATCTGTTTAGTTTCTGTTGTCAAGTCACACAGTGGTCTAGCGCTTTTACTGGGAGGTAGGGAATATTCTGCATTATCTATAAGATTTAGTACTTTTATGGTGTTTTAACTTAAATTCTTATAATCAGATAGGAACATAGATTTTTAAAAATATTTTGTTTTATATTGTTCAGTTTATATGCAGTATAAGTGCATATACTTCAAAAAGTTTTGATACAACAATACAAAGTAAACAGGCCTTGACTGTGCAATACAGAAGGAAAAAACTTCCAATGAAGAAAGTCTCTGTGGAGCCCCTGAGGTAATCTTCCCCTTTTCCTGTATCCATTGAAGTGGAAGTAAAACTGCATGTGATAGTGTTTGATTAACCTTTAAGAAACCAACAAGCAAACAAAAAAAGAACAGGATCAATCACTGTACTTAACTGCAGCTATTTTAGAATATGCAGCAGCCCACATGATAATGTTCTTCACAAGCATTTGCATATATACTTTGGAATCAGTGGATCAGCAGATGTTTTCAGGAAATTAACACCATTCCCTATGCTGTTTATTCTCAGTTTGTAATTTGGTCATTCTGTGAATACTGTTTATTACATAAAGGGAAGCAAAGAACTTCGCAGCAAAGACAGAAGGTACATTTAATACTGAAATAGCTGTAGCTTGGTAAGAATAACTCTGAAATTCACACAGGATCCTCCTAGTTCTCTCATCAATATGATACATACACACAAACACCAAAAAAAAAAAAAAAAAAAAAAAAAAAAGACCTGAAGTAATCAAGGCACTCACAGTAAAAACAATAAAGTTCGACATCTTACTATTTTGTTATTGTTCTTACAGTACTAAACACTGCAGAAAGTACTGTTATACCACTTTACAAATTCCTAGTATGGCTATATGTTAAATAATTTTGTGACTCCAGTTCTAATTCTGGATGTAAATGGAAGTTAAACATTTTTTGTATAATGCTTACTTCATTGTTTCAGAACTTGCAGATTATAAAGATGAGCACGATAAATCAGTCAGGAAATAGACAAAGAAAGATTCTTACTAAGGAAATTATGTATTATTACATTTAATCAGATAATATTCTTCCTTGTTCCAGAGAACTCCTGCTTGACACTGAGACAACATCATCATTATTTATGTCAGATTTCTCACAGGTGGCATTTAAATATTTAAACATTTAAATATTTCATCATTTTCTGAGTGCTGAAGTTGAGATACAAAAAATCAGATTTTATGAGCCAATAAAAACTCCCCTTTAAAAATAATGTCAATTAAATTATACTAGTTTACAGTGTCACAAAATGCTGAACAGTCTGAGGTTTCTTAGCCCGGGCACCAAAGATATGTAGAAAAGTTGTATTTTAATCTCTGCGTATCTCATATCTCTGTTTTAAAACTGAACTACATGGAATTAAGACAGTCATGAATTTATGTTTAAAATATTTCTTCATGATCTTTCTGGTCTTGATCCTTTGATTTTTTATTTTGAGATAGTGCTGTAGTATCTAATTGGCTGAATAAATTGGTGAATAATATAGATATAAGGGAAAATTGAGAAAATATTATTCAGCAGTTGTTCAGTAATTCTGCATTGTCTGTTTTCTTTCTTTTAAGTATGAGTATACATAAGAGTAAAAAAAGAGTACATAAGAGAAAAAAAAAATCATTTTTGCACAAGAAGATTAAAAGAAAATTTAATAAGCAATTTCCATAATTCCATTTTACAAATGACTAGTTTTGCAAAGCTTTAAAAAGCTTTGCAGCATTTTGTTCTTTAAACATTCTTTTCATTTTTTTCTTTATGTGTAGATGTGTGGATGTATGTACAGATAACATACATATTAAAAATGAATATGTCTTAAAATTTGCCAGTCTGACAAATGAAAGGTTAAGACTCAAGCCCGCTTTACTTAGTGTAGTGCCACAGACTTTGCCATGTATTAAAAGCAGTTTTTATTTTCCATAACAGTTGTTCACAAAGTGAAAATGTACTTTGGATTACATACTGTGTGGAGTGAGGACTGAAGAGGACAAAAAAGCAATTTTTTCTCTTTAACCATGTGAAGATGACATTAAATTTGGATAAGGAACTCATTAATAAAACTTAAGAAAGCACACAAAATCTGTGGATATATTTACTAAAAAATCCTTTATTGAAGCTTCTTGTGTTTTTTGTTTGTTTGCTTTTCAAGCAATACTTACTAAAAATATTTGCTCCTGCCTCAGAAAAGACCCAGAAGTAAGACAGGTGTTTTTTCTTGTTTTCTCATTTTTAATTATGTCTTTCTACACAGTATAAGATTAGTCATCAATTCAGGCAAAAATGATCAGTGTTGTTTTATCTTTTTTCCTTTTTCTCTCTCTGTATATTTCAACAAGGAGAAGTGAAAAGTGCTTTACCTGGAGAGGGACAAACTCAGTCACCATCACATGCAGAGAGCCACCCTGCTGGGAAGCAGCTCTAAGGAAAAGAACCTAATACCCTTGAGACAATCTGCTGAACACAAGCCAACAGAGCACTCTGGCTGCAGTGAGGGCAAATGGTATCCTGGGCTGCATTAAGAAAAGTATTGCCAGGTAGACTGAGGGAGATGATCCTTCTGCTGTACTCATTGATGAGGCCACACATGGAATTTTGTGTCCAGTTCTGGGTTCCTCATTATGTAAGAAATATGAAGTACTGGAGAGGGCCCAAGGTCACCAAGATGCTGAAGGGAATGGGGTATGTCTCTTATCATCACAGAGTTATCTAGATCAATCTATGCCCGTGACAGGGGGGCAGTAGGCCCATGGGACGGACCCCTGGCTCCCAAAAATGGGAAAGGAAAAGGGAAAGGGGTAGGGAGATGGGAGCTAGGCTCAGAGAGAGGAAAAAGATCAGAGGCAATGATCTAAGAAGGAAAACTTATTTTACTATGATATTGGAATGAAAGATAGTACAGTATAATACAATCTAATTGAAATTGAGGCTAATAAATCAAATAAAATAAGAGAGTTTACAAAACTGAAAGGCTTACTTGAATGAAAGTGCATGGCTTGGAAGCACATTCACACCCGCTGCCAGCTAGCAAGAGAGAATGATATTCTATGACTTCCATGACATATCTTCCTTCTCTGAATGTGAGGTCCCCTGGGATATGTAGTTCTTCTCTTTTGAGAAACAGGTATCTGGAAAGTTGTCAATCCACAGAACTGCAGTATTAACTCTAATAATCAGTGCTGTACATGATGTTATGATGTGGAAAACCTATAGCAAAATTACAAAACCATGACACCTATGAAGAAAGGCCCAGAAAACTGAAACCACTTTGCATAGAGAAGAGAAAGCTCAGAGGCTCATATTATCAATGTATATGAAGACTTTGTTGTAATTAACAGTGCTAGCATACTAGTCTATAAACGAAAATAGTCTTTGTGTGATAGATACACTTGAATGGAACTTTGATTATTAAAATAACTGGTATCAACTGACTGTGCTGAAATAGTATAAGAGGGAGAGACTGAAGCATTCATACAGAAACAGGAGATTTCTTCTGATCTGTCCTTGATAAAAAAATTATAAATATTTGTATAAGGAATAAAAGTAATTGGAAGAGAAACATGCATGCCTCATGCTGACAAAAATATGTTTGAACCTAACAGATTGGAGAAATTGTTCTAGAATTGTTTATTCTCATGGAATGATTGCCCTGTAAGTGCTGCCAAGGACAGTATCAGCTTGAATAACTATCTATATAATGACATTCATTTAAGTTACAGTGACTTCACTTGTAAAATAAAGTTGAAAACCACAGTGTATTAAAGGGCACACTTTTCTTTTTTTTTTTTTTTTTTTTCTCCCCCTGTTAAATGAAGGAATGAAATGTGGCATTAAAAGCTGAGTGGTAAGTACAGTGGATTCACATTGTTTTTTAAAAGCATGTTTTTTTTCTTCCAGCTATGAGAATGAAGTTTCTCAGAGTTTAAAGAAAATGTTGTTTCTTTATATATCTATGTTTCTATTTCACTGTGAAAAAGAGAAAAGAGACCTGTACAATAAATGTTCATTTTTGCATAGGGTTTTCTACACAGTTGCTGTTGACTTTTAGGGGAATAGTATTTCCTTATACGTATCAATCTTTTCTTTTTTAATGTGTATGTCTATACTTATGTCCATAAGTAGAGTGGTTTAAAAGAAAATTACAGTAACCCATGGTGCAGAATTGCAATGTAAAGTCATGTGGATTTAATCTTTAGTGTCATCAAATTCTCAGACTAAAGCATTTTTTGCTTTCTTTAAAAAAAACAAACAAACAAAAAAAAAAACAAAAAACAACTACTCACAAATAAAGCTGAGTGGAAATTGATGAGCTTGTTAATTTGTGGAATAAAATAAAATGGCTGGGATTCTGCCTCTCATGTTGCAAATACTGGAAAGTAATGTATACTTACACTGTCTCAAGACAGTGTTATTTTTAGTAGGGAGCGTGTTCTTCTCTCATGTTTATTCATTCCAGTTTTTAGAACTCTTATTCTCTACTGAAGTACCGTACTCTGTTGTGATAAACTCTAATTATCTTGTCCTCGGTGTCTGTCTCAGGTGGAAAACAAATGAAATGTTTTGGTCAATTCAGCATAATGAAAATGAACCATATTACAAAACGTTCAAATACCACATAAAGTGGGGAATGAACAGACATGCACAGCAAGATCAGGTTGCCTAGGACCTCATCCAGCCTTGTCATGAAAGTTTCCAGAGATGGAGCATCCACCACCATCAATGGGCAACCCATTTTAATGCCTCACAACCCTCACTGTTAAAGACTTCTTCCTTATATTCAACTTAAACATACCCTTTTCAAGCTCGAAGCCATTTCCTGTTGTTCTATCACCACTGCTAAAGAATCTGTTCTGCTAAAGAATCTGTCCCCTCTTTCCCATGGCTTCCCTCTAGATATTGAATTCTCTTCTCCAGGCTGAACAAACCCAGCTCTCTCAGCCTGTCCTCATAGAAGAGGCCTCACCAGTGCAGAGCAGAGGGGCAGGATCACCCCCCATCAATCTGCTGGCCACACTGTGTCTGATACACCCCAGGATATAGTTGGTTTTGTGGGCTGTGAGGGCACATTGCTGGATCATGTCCAGTTTGCTATCCACCAGTACTTCCAAGTCCTTTTCAGCAGGTCTGTGCTCCATCCTTACATCCCCCAGCTTGTATTGTTATCAGGGGTTGCCACAACCCAGGTACAAGGGGTTGTGTGCTCTCCTGGACTTTCCTTTTCTGGTTGAGCTACTTATAGATGTTTTTCTTGTTCTTGGCATCCCTTGCCAAGCTTCGTTCAAGCTGGACCTATCCCTACACAGCCTAACAACTTCTTTATTCTCATCCCACAGTACCCATTCTTGATTTCACTGTCTGTGCTTTATCTTCTTGCTCTTCCATTTGGCCAGCAGGTCCTTGTTCAGTTGCGCTGCAGTCATGAGAATCACTCCACCAGGTTTTGGTGATAGCATAGAATTAGAAAGGAACAGAAAGAAAATATATATCTACATGTATACATTTTTGAGATATATATATTTTTTTGTTTCCAGTGCAATATACTAATAACGTAGTGATGATGGATTAAACATATCTCAGAGACATTGTCAGGGTTGGAAGTGTATCTTGGAGAACTTAATTCAAAGAAAAAGTAAAATTTGAAGCATTTTACTCTCTTTTCTGTGACTTTTTGTTTGTTTTTCACCAGTAAATGAAGCATCTTTTCCAAGCTCTTTTTATTTATTTATTTTATTTTATTTTATTTTATTTTATTTTATTATATTTTATTTTATTTTATTTTATTTTATTTTATTTTATTTTATTTTATTTTATTTTATTTTATTTTATTTTATTTTATTATTTTTTTCAGAAAAAAGAAGTAATAGGAAGAAAGATACAGTGGTGACATCTGGAAGAAGTGTGTAGTCATAGATAATGTCTGCCGTTTCATCATCCCAATAGTGTACATAGTTGGACACAGCTGTATTACAGGAAATGAACTTGTAATTAAAAACTCCAGCTCCCCTACCTGGCTGTTGCATGGCCACTAAGTACCAAAATATATGGAAGAGGCTGAAATGAACTTGAGGAGCTCTCTCCTAGCAAATTAGCTATGTCTATTTCCCTTTCATTTGTAATTTACCTTCTGAGGTAAATATTCATCTGAAGAGATATGGCAAATGTGACTACTTCACATAAGTTTATGGAAAACAGTAAATTTAAAAATTAATCTAAAATAAAAAATAATTTAAAATTAATTAGTTTAAAATTAAAATAATGACACTTTTAATATACCTTTTTATGCCGATTTGTTCTTATGCAGTATATCTGTGCATGCATGTGAATGGATGTTAGTATACATATCTGCAAGCAATAGCACATGTATCAGTGTAGATATTTTCTAGGTTCAGGGGAAAGATCTTGATTTTTTATTTTTTTTAATTTTTTTTTGTCAAACATTCTTTCCATAATAAAACTGTAGGAATGTCAATTTTCTAAACAGAACATGGAATAATATACTTGAGGCGAGAACATACGCAGAATAAATGTCATTACATCAAACTAATGTAGTCTGAAAGGTTCTATAAGATGCACTACTCTCTTAAGTTCCTTTACTTTCAAGGAAGAAAATAAATTGATACCTGAGTTTTAGACATTAATTTAGTTTCTTGGCTATCAAACTTCCAGGATTGTTTGTTTTTTTTCTTTTTTTTATTTTCTTTTGTTGTTGTTGTTGTTGTTTTTGTTGTTGTTTTGTTTTGTTTTTTGTTTTTTTCATTTCTGCAGAACTGTAAAAGGTCAGTGTAGTCCACTGGAACACAGTTGACATGGGAAAGAGCCAACACCGTATTGCAGAAGTAGTTTCAGTTTTAAAAAATTAATTGGTGCAGTGTATTTAATTAGCTACATAAAAAAAAACCCTCTCATTGTTCATATTAGTTCTTATACCAGGAGCAAGCTACTGTTTTTTAAACGTATCGGTAAGCTGTGAAAATAAATCATTATTATCTTAAAAACAATTAAGACTCATTTTCATATTTGCCAATATAAGTGGCTGCCTAAGAATGTGATACATTTTTATTAGCAAAAGTTAAATATCCTGTTTTAAAAACACATTTTAATGCTGACAACTGTGTCTGAGAGCAAACATTAAGTGAACTGTCTTGAAAATCAGTGTAGGTTATTTGTTCTGGTAATTAGAAAATCCTGCCGAAGCAGAGTGCAAACGCCAGGAGTACAAAACCTTAAAATATTTAATTTCATCCACTGTAGATACTACACGATAATCATTTGTTTATTTTCATTAAACAGCTACCTATTGCTTCACAAGAGTTACTGAAAAGGAAAGGTACCAAAAGGTACTAAACTGTAGAACTAATTACCCTGAATTACTCTGCAGGGGAAGATTCAATTTCAGCTCTTCTATTTGTACTGTAAAACTGTACATTCAAAAATAGTAACCACATAATGAAAGAACAAGAAAAGTTCTAATCTTAGGGACCTGAGACTTGTCTTTTTTTTTTTTTTTCTTTCATTCTTTCATTCTGTCTTTTTATTATTATTATTATTATTATTATTTTAATACATATATGTGTCTGTATGTATATATTTATTTTTTTCTGTGCTTTCTGAGAGTGATCAATTCTTTTAAAAGTATCTGGTTATCCGCTGCTAGAGTAATACCTCATATACAGATTTTTTTTGCTCTCAACCCCTCTTTCCCCTTTAGTCTATCTCTGTCATCTCTTCTTGATTGATGTTAATGGCTTAGATTTAACATGGTCAGAATTGACTGAACACTAATTTATAACTCCTTTTCTGCAGCTCTTGTTCCAATCTGTTTTCTTTAAGGACTTGCTGTTCTCCATGTTGCTTCCTTTTCTCCAAGATCATTATCAGCCTCAGTGCTGCCATAAAATAAGGCTTTCCAATCTCCTCTAACTCAGATCATTTCTTCATTTTTCCTTATCTGAGTCTTTATTTCAACCACTTATCCACTGAGACTTCTTGACCTTTTCAACAATTTGAAAATCTTAATATTCTGGAGATTTAGAATGATCCTACTACTTCTAATTGCCTAGATTACTCAGTACATTCCTTAATGATCTGGATGCTGACAACATGTAGCATCCAAATGTAATGTATTAAAGGGAACTACAGAAAGAAAAAGACTAAATCATAACTAATGTGGACCAGAACAAAAATTTAGAGGCTCAAAATCCAGAAAAAGCTACAAGACTGTCATTAAAGAAAACCTTTTCCAATTTCAATTGTCACAAAGAAAAGAGCAGGTTTTCTGGATAGATTGTCAAATCCCCAGCATTTAATGAATTGCAAAAAAAATGTTTTTGTATTTGTAGGGAATATGGATAGATGATAAAAGTATATAATTCAAGGCAAAAAAAGAAAATAAATGACCTTTCAAGTTTGATTTCGAACTTTTCTTCTAGTTATGTTTTCTTGGTTTTCTAATCTTCTCGAACATGTGATACTATTAATCCCTTTGCTTCTGTAGTTCTGCAGCTTTTGTGATTCTCAAAACTCTTTCCATCAGCACAGAAATTAAAGTTATTTCAAGTGATGAGAGTTTCAGACAATATTCAGCAGCATTTATTTATTTATTTATTTTTAATCTTACTTCTGTTGCATGCACGCAGCATAGCTTATTATTTCATTTATTGGTTTTGGTTGGTTGGTTGGTTTGGCTTTTGTGTGGGGGCTTGTTGTTGTTGTTTGTCAATGACTGACAGGCTGGTTTGGCCCAGTTCTGTGACTAGTGGGGCAGGATTTTGCAAAATCTGTACCTCCAGAAACGGGAAACAGGGGACCCCAAAATAATTAAAAACAGCAGCAATGATCTTAGGAAAAACAAACTAATTTACTAAATATGGTATCGGAATGGTAGATAACACAGTATAATACAATATAATTAGAACTGAAGCTAATAAATCAAATATAATGAGAGAGTATCTGAAAACTGTAGGCCTTACAGTAATTCTGAAGTGATGTGCACAGCAAGGAGAGGCGAAAGAGCGAAGAAGAGAACAGCCTGATCAGGTGATCTTGCCAGGAGTTCTGTCTCCTCTCTGACCACAAAGCCCCCTGCGGAATATAGTTCTTCTTCTCTTCCAGGAAGGTACCTGGAACTGGAGCATTAACACTTTAACTCCCAGTGCACTACATGATGTTATGATGTGGAATACCAGTAATCAAAAATCATAAAACCATTGTTTTTCTGTTTTGTTTTGTTTTGTTTTCAAGCTACAATCTCTCCTTTTCTGCCTTGAGGAGTTTCAAATGATAACTGTTTCCCAACCTACTGACAACTTAGATTTGCCTCTGCACAGGACAGCATGACACTAGTCAAACTTTTCTTCATGTTCTGAAAGAAGTGTGGCATGAAAATACTATGAGAATAAGGGTTATTTCACCCTTATTTTGCCTGAGATTTTATATTTAGTGCTCAGTGCTGTAATCCTTTCACTTGGTCACAGTATACAATGTCCTCTGACCTATTCACTAAGTGTTCTTTTCAAGAACAATCAATACACTTTACATATGCCTTCTTCCTGCTATTTAAGAATGTCTTGTTACTTCCTATGGTTTTCTACAAATACAAAGTTTAAATTCTTTTGCAGTCCCACAATAATTAGTGGGACTACCCCTACAATTTTTTAAAATGGGGGAATATATGAGGAAAAGAAGGCATTCCCAGTTGATAATCCAGAAGAGAAAAATAAGTATCTGAGAATGGTCATTAGTGTTATGCTTACAGAAAGGCAGAGTGTTGAATACTTTTTTTGTGAAAAATGAATTTATTTTTTTCAAAGCAACATTGCAGCATGATAGAAACTGTTGCTTAATGAATGATTCAAAAAGACAGACATAAGAAAGGGGATAGTAGCCTGATTGCAGAGAGAGAATAACATTATTAAAAATTCAAGTGTTCATTCTCTCTGTGTTTTATGAAACCTATTCAAACCCTGGGCATTACTGTTCCTCAAAACAATTCACTCTATTTATAGCTGGAGTGATTTGGCTGTGTTTAACAACTCATTTCAAAAATTCACCTTAAAACGTCACCTTCTATATGATTTTGTGTTTAGAGATACTGACTATTCTGGGTTTTCCTGGTGAACTATAAGTAGAGATGAACTGTGCTGAGTGAATTTGTTTTGAAACTGTGAATGCTGAACACTTGCAAGATGTGACATGTTTTAGTTGTGAAGTGGCTTTATAATGAGTTCATATTAATCTTCAGTAAAAACAGAAAGTGGCTTTGAGTCAGGATCATCTGAGAACATTTTATAACCCCATCTGTAAAATGCATTGATGTTTTCATCTAACTGTAATACTACTATTTTTTTATCCCATTAAATACCCTGGATTAAATGGGATTAATATTATGTGTAAAAGCATGTGTAAAACAGAACACTTCAATGAAATGTGTATGAAAGTCTCAAAGTAGTCCACGTGATCAGAATTTAAAGTTTAGTTGTCCGTGTTACAAACAAAAGTATCCTCAGCAGTAAGATGTTCACATATACTGAACCATCTATAGAAAATAAAAGTTTCAAAGTAATTGCAAACAGTTGGCTTTCATTTCATTTCTGCATGATGTACAGACCTGACTAAAGGTATATCTAAGCATATTAGTTTTATAGGCAGAGTATAGAAAACATATAATATTTTCCATTAGATAATTTCCCTGGTAGAAGGAAAGATAACAAGGATGCTACAAGGTGACATAAGAAATGTGGCTTGGTGTGTTGATGAGTCATTAAAGTAGTAAAATTCTGTGATGTTAAAAATAGATTAGAAGCCCTTTAAAAAGTACTGATCTTCTGAAAGCTCTTTGAAAGGAATTTTGAAGGTTAAATCAAGAAGCCTTTTTTTTTCCCTCTTTTTTTTTTTTTTTTTTTTCCCAGCATAGTTTTAAATAAAAAGCTTAGAAGCAACTCATTTTTGTTCTTTTTGAGTATATGTATGTTATACACAATATAAGAACAGCAATAGCAGCTATGAAGCTAGGGGGCTATTAACATTGTAAAGCTTTAGAACCCTCTGCCCAAGCCAAAAACCCTAATAAAGAAAAGAGATAAAGTTATTTTAAAGTGTAATCTTCCTATGTATAAAATGGCTAAGTAAAATGAATAAATTTTCTGCTAGGATCTGTATTTTTTTGCCAGGGACCAATAAAACCACTACATTTTATTAATGGAAAAACAAACAAACAAACTTTGTAGATTAAATGTTACCAGCTTCCTGTAAATTAAAGGAATAAATTTATTTATGTTATTTTTCCATATCAAGAATGTTGACTAAGCAATTTTAGTGTCAGCCCTAGGAAAGACTGAAGCACAAGCTATTCACTTAAATTAATTCATTTTTGTCCCTGTCTTGGGAGCTGAGTAAAATCTGTTGCTTTGCATTACTTGAAGAGGCTGTAAAACATATTTCATTTTTTGTATTCCTGGATATGCCAAACTGATTTTTGGCAGCTCACTCCCTTCACTCATTTCTTTCCATACTTTTTTCATAACAAAGAAGCAATGAAATCTTCTCTCACCAAGGAAGTCTAAAATAAACTTTCAGAAAAATATACTACAATGTCAGGGTAAGCAATAAGCATAGCAAAGGAAATGCATTACATACATATTCTTTTCTGATACTGTATCAAACTTATTCATGCTATACAGGAAATATGAGACTGAAGTAAAAAGCAGTAAAATATGCTCCACCCCAAAGGTACTACACATCAGGTTAACACCTCAGGTGAACTTTGTTGACTGGTTTATGTGCTGACTGAGCTCATGACTGATAAAGAAGCTGGTATACCACAAGTAGATTTCATTTTGGTTTCTCCTGTAGATCGAGCTCATGGATCCTATATCCCTGGGTCATTCTCAGGTGGAGAGAAAAGATGCAGTTCCATTTGTGTTGCTAAGGTGAGCTGGCACACTCATCACACACAGAGATACTTTTGATGTCTGCTTTTCCTTTTTCAGGTTCTTTGTTGTGAGTTACAGTGTAGTTTTTTTTTGTTTGTTTGTTATTCTGATTGTTTTTTGTTTGATTTCTTATCCCACTAGGCATCAGAGCAGGGTACATTTAAATGTATGGGACAATTAATTTCTTTGAATCTGTTTCATATTTTATAAATATTTTAGTTGCTGTCTCCTCATGATTTCAATGCTTTTTATGTAACCAATAAACAAACAAACAACAAAGAAACAAAAAAACAACAGACAAAGAAACAAAAACACCTGAAAACTGAAATTAAAACACAATCCAGATAATAACAACATGTTTATACAGAGAATTTACCTGACATAAGAAAAAAAATGGAAGACCGCTCTGGTATAATTAGTCTCACAAGCTGTTCTGACTTTGCCCTGTGGGTCTCCTAGAGGACAGAAAACATCATTCTGGAGGAATCACTCCTTTCCAGATTGCTGCTGTTACTAGTGTTTGGGAGGCAGTCTATGGAAACCCCATATTCAGACTTCTCTTTTATACCCTTCCCATTTTCCTCAAGACATCTGCAAAACAATTAAATGAAGGAAAATATCCAACAATCACAGTGAAGTGTAATATAAATAAATAAGTAAATCCAACAGAGATGAACAGAAATCTGGATCTATTACATTATTTTATAGTAAGAATGCAGATTGCATCCTTCTATTCTCCTTTCACTCAGTGATGATAGGAAAAAAAAGCATACTGTCCAAATAAATTCTATCAAAAAATGTCAATAAATCCTATTTCCTATCCTCTCAAGAAGCAGGTACGTGCAAATGTGTTTATCACAGAATCACAGAATTATCAAGGTTGGAAAAGACCTAGAAGATCACCTAGTCCAACCAATACCAATATTTCCCAGCTAAATCATATTCCTCAACGCATCATCCAAATGTTTCTTGAACACTCCCACAGTCGGTGAATCCACCACCTCCCTGGGCAGTGCATTCCAATGCCTGACTACCCTTTCCGAGAAGTAATACTTCCTAATGTCCAGCCTGAACCTCCCCTGATGCAGCTTGAAACCATTCCCTCTAGTTCTATCACTGATTACACAAGAGAAGAGGCCGACCCCCAGCTCACTACAACCTCCCTTCAGGATGTTATAGAGAGCTATAAGGTCTCCTCTGAGCCTCCTCTTCTCCAGGCTGAACAATCCCAGCTCCCTCAGCCTCTCCTCATAAGGCCTGTGCTCCAGACCCCTCAACAGCTTTGTAGCCCTCCTCTGAACACGTTCCAGGGCCTCAAAGTCTTTCCTGCAATGTTACCAAAGCACTTAACATGCATATAGTTTTTAAAAACACAAGAAACTCAATGCCAAACCAAACCAAACCAAACATACAAAACAACAACAGCAACAAACTACCAAAGAATACCCCTTGAATAATTATATATTGTTAATGGTCTGTAAACAGAGTTCAGGATCTGCACAAGCTATTTTCATGGTTTTATATTTCTGATATAGCCATGATGAGTAAAGTAGTGAGGAAGTTATTATTCAAGTAGCCAGTAGATATGAAAGGATAAATATGTTGCAGAGGCCCAGTCTTGAAAACAGCCTTCTATTTCATGTGACTGACAGATGTCAAAGTGTTCATGAATAGTAAGTGCACTGAAATATCAAGTGATTAAATATGATTGTGTCTGAGACAGAGCTATGGGATTACACCATGTTTTGCACAGAAAAATAAGTCAGTTGCAAAAAATAAATTAGTTCACAAAGCAAAATGTTATTTAGGAGCAATGTGGTTTTGTTTATTTGTTTGTTTGGTTGGTTCTTTGTGAGGAGAACACTGGCGAATGTTATGAAAAATAAGCAGTAAATGCTTTAGTTTCACATAGTTTTACTTCCATCTTACATGTTCAGTTGAAATTTGCTGTATGGTACATTAAACTGTCTGCTACTGTTTAGGTTCCATATTGCACAGCTAAAACTAAATGTAAACATTCGGTGTAGTAAGGTAAAAGCAGCTGGATTTGTCTTATTTGCTAATGAAATCCATTTTATAATTAGAAGGTGGTACTACTTTGGGAACAGAAAACTTTCTTGAAGCTTGTTCTGAATATTTCTGGAGTGACAGGAAACTCCATGTTTTGACCAGTAATGCAACTTCCATTTCTTCCCCTGTCCATTCTGCTTGGTCACTTGATAACATGGTCCTTAATCTGATATATTTTTTTCCTGCATCTAAAAGACCGATAGATACACTTTCTCTTTTTGTCATAGTTTAAGATCAAATGACATAGTGGAAGCTTAATGGAATTGGGTACCAAAGCATTTGACCACAGATGCATGCAATTTTATAATTTACATGATTTTTCTGTGCTGCTGGAGAGGTGCTGAAATGAGGAAAAGATATTGAGTAGCTTAGTACTGTTGTTTCTGTCCTGGCAAGAGTTTGGGTAGATAAGGGTAGGAGTGTCAGGCATTCTGTGCTTAATCATGGAGGAAGGCCTGTAATCAATTCAGTTGGGCTCTCATCTCCCCATGTTCCCTGCAGGTTAAAGAAGATATCCTGGATTACAGCAGAGAATCATGGGGTTTCTGCGCACAGGAAAACCCTTACGGAAACACATTGCTATCCCAGTATTCTTAAGTATCCTTATAGAATGACCAGTTCAAATTGTGCTGCAGCTTTCAGATTTGCTATTGCCATTCTGGACACAGAGAATATATTTCAGAATTTCTGATACTTCTGCACTTCTTGAATATCAAGAGGTTTTTTGCAAAGATTGGCTATCTATTTCCTTGAGCAAACTGTTCTACGTTTGTTAAAAGTGGTTGATCATATTTCACTCACTTCTGTTACAAGACAAAGTATAGTTTCTGCACTTACGTTAAAAAACATGCTAACTAAGCCTAAATCATGCCAACTGATGCACTCCTTCATTTATAGGCCTATAGACCCGCAAAACAGAGACAGTTTATTTTGCGTGCCTGAGAAATTTGCCATTAGGAATGACAAGTAAATATGTGTCAGAGAACAATTAGCAGATTCTGTCTACTCTTTATGGTTAGTTTATATTTTAAAATCTGATTATTTCCATAGAGGAAGTTCACATTGGAAATTCATTTCCATTTTTTGTCTTCCAGCTGGTAACGTGTAGAAGAAGATCCTTACTAGGTCAGATCAATGGTCCATCTAACTCAGTGTATCACATCCGTAGTAAAATTCAAAAGCAGACACCAAGTAAAAAGAGTAAAGGAAGAGAATCATATGAATACTTCTTCCCTGTACACTCACAACTTCAGAATTTGATGTCATGGAAGTTTTCTGTACAGAAGTTTCTGAGTATTTCATACAATTACATTCATTTCTATTTTAAAAGCATGTGCAGCGTGCCTTGAATTCATATGAAATCAACATCTGCTTTATTTTTATTATTAATAAGTAGCTCTACTTGGCACCTGTCTGTTAAGATTGAGAACTGTTCTCTACCCTTACTGTCTATATTATAAAATCACATGCTGCTATATACAATTTATTCTGGGTCTACAAATGGGTAAGGAAACCTATGAAAAATATTTATACCTCTTTCAATTTTATCCCAGACAGGAACTATATAAAAAAAAAAAATAAATAAATGTTTAGAATATTATATTTTAACACAGCAGAAACAGAGGTAAAATAGTTGTGTATGCTGTCAGTATTCATCCCATGTTGGAGGAGTAAATGTTTCCCCATGTGGTTGTACTTTGCATTTTTTCTGATACTAAGGAGTTAACTAAAAAAGGATAAAAATGTTCCAGCATCCTTATTTGAAACCACATTGGGTATGTAAAAATCTGTAACTTAAGATTGGAGTGTGATGTTACACTTAACATACCACAAAGCTGAACACAGTGTACAACTGATATGCTTGGTGAAAAAAAGGGACTTTCTTGTACACAGTATTGACTGTGTTATGTCGGATACACTGAAAATGAACACATTTGAAATGCATGAAGCAAGCCACATTGTGTGCACAGTTACTCTGTGAAATAGTTGTTATGCCATTATCTCGGTCTCCTTCTGCTATGCTACACTAACTCTGTTCACACAGAATTTTACTAAAAGTGCATCTGGAGGTCTGGCAATACTAGTACTAGTATTCTGCCAGGGCCTAGATGCTTTAGCCTTCCTGATGGCTACAAAATCAGACAGAAAGCAAGGGCTCCATCTGGGAGAACTGGTCAAAGTAAGGAAGTCATGTTAATAAGGACAATCAGAATCCTGAGATGACCAGTGAATTTCTTCTCCAACATAAAGGATTAAAACTAGCTCCTGCATTTTCTTTTTTCTTCTCTCTCTCTCTCTCTTTTTTTTTTTTTCTCTCTTTTTCTTTTCCTTCTTTGAATGATGTAGAATCTGATGGGCAATTCTCTTGGAATGGGAAAAAAAAAAAAAAAAAAAAAAAAGGATAGTAATAAACCAATAATTTTCTTTATCTGTGCTAACATACAGAAAATAATTTGTTTTGAATAGAGGGGTAGCATAAAATAGTGAGAGTGTTGGAAAATAGATTGAAAGAGCTGAGCTATTCAGGCTCTATAAATAAAATTTTTTATTTATCTTATTTAAGAGATACACTGATGAATAAGGTTACAAGTGTGTACTCTAAATTACACTTACTTCTTTCCCATGGTAAAGTGTGAAAATAATTTCCTGAATGCTGGATTACTTGTCAAACCATAATGTATTGTTAGGGCACATAATCTGATAACCAAAAGCAGCTTTTACTGCACATACTAAAGAAGTGAAAGCACCTCAGTGCACTAAAATTGTAAGTCTTCATGTGCAGAAAATGATGCTGGCAAGCCTTGAGGACAGGTTGGCTGTGTGGCCAGATAGAGCTCTGTTCTGGTTTCAGTTGGGACATTGTTAATATTTTCTTCCAAGTGTCTGTTGTTATGCTATGTTTTGGCTTCAGCAGAAAAACAGTGTTAATTGAACATCAAAGTTTTGTTTGCAACTGAGGGGCGCTGCAAGATGCCAGGGATATTTCAGCTTCTAGTGCTTCACTGCCCATTAGGGGGCTGGCTATTCACTAGGAGCTGGGAGGGGACAGAACCAGAACAACTGATCAAAACTGGCTACTAGCATATTCCATATCATATGACACCGTGAATATATATATATATATTTATATATATATATATATATATATATGTTAAAAGTGTGGGGAACTGTTCAGAGGGGTAGCTGCTGGTATTGGACCAGCTATGCACTAGGGGTATTTTTCATTCTTACTGTGAGTTGGGGACTGCCTAAATGAACCACATACAGAAATGTCCATGAAACTGAACAGAAAGTACCTAAAGGTACTAAAGATTTTACTGCTGATTCTTTCATGTAACCCATCAGTATAATCTTTGGAATGTTATGGGAACTGGATGAAGTCTTTTAACTTCAATTTCTGCTCAATGGGAAAAGAAAATGTTTATACAGTATCTGCCAGGACACTTGCCTTTGCAGTCTACTCTAGGGAACCTGCTTTAGCAAGGGATTGGACTCTCTCCAATCTCCAGAGCTCCCTTTCAACTCCTAGGAGTCTGTGAATCTGTGATATCCGTTGCTAAAAATTGTAGGAAAGTGTCCATGTGAATGAATATGCAATCAGTCCCACCTCAGTCCTTAGGAAGAAAATGAAGGAAGTGATCAAAGAAATTATTTCCACGTCTAATACACAAGAAGGTGTGATTAGGTCATTGTGGATATTCACCAAGTCCTAGTCGTGCCCAAATAACCTGATTGCCATTTAAATAGAGATGATTAGTTGTAGAAAAGAGGACAATTATGGATTCTGTTTGTCTAAATTTTAGGAAGCTTTTTGTCTTAGTTTTCTGCATGTCTCACTCCAATTTATAGGAGGGAGAGGAGATTCTTTAATATATAAATACCAGACATGAGATTAAGAAACAATGATGCAAATGTTGTTTAATATAAATCTTAATTGGGAAGATTGGGAAGGGGAGGCCAGTGACTATTATGAATTCTGGTGATGGGGAAGAAAAAGCGGGCAGCAGAAAAAAAGAAGCAAGAATTATGTAAAGCAGAGATAGTCACCACGAAGATACAGCAGCATCCCATTGCATGCTGTTCTGATGGTCTGAGGAAAAAGTGCAGGGGGAGAGCAGCAGCAGCATGGCCAGCCATAGACAGCAAGCAGGTACGGTGACAGGGTAAGTCCAGAAAGAAGGGGCAGGTCTCAGGTAGCAGGCCCAGGAGAGTCCAACAGCGTACAGACTGAAGCATCTGATGTCAGACACCTCTTCTTCTTCAGCATGCAGGCATCATGTTGTGAGGAATCTGATGTCAGACACCTATCCTCATGGCTGCTGGTCTCTTTTTTATCCTTCTTCTTCCTTGGCACCTGGGTAAAAGTCACATGCAGTACCCTCTGAGATGGCTGTCTCCCTCGAGATAAGCCCACATGAAAGTTTGCTTCCTGACCATTAAGCTGTGGCTTATCTCTCTCTCCTTGCCCCTGGCCTGTGAATCTTCAGACAAAAGATTTTGCCATCTTTGACCAGGACTTGCTTGGACTTGTTCATCTGTGTCCCTCAGACAGGACTTTTCAGTCTTTGCCCAGGATGTGTCCATCTGTGTTTCTCAGCAAGCTTTGAGGCAATGGTGCAAAAAATAATATTTTACACTGCATCAGCCTTGTAGCTAAATTGTGGAGATAAGGACTGGATGGATCCATTGCATGACAGGTGAAGAACTAGTCGAACTGCAAGACTTAAAATGTAATGCTCAACAATGTGAATTCAAACAGTAGCTATTTATGAGTAACATTCTGCTGGGACTAATATCTTCAGTAATCTGTGCATTGGAATGGAATACACTTTAATTGAGTTTGTGGATAACTTTCAAACTTGAATGATCGTTGAAGTGTTATTGAAGGAGAGGGTAGCTGTTTAAAGGTGTTTCAGTACACTATAGGCATGAGTTCACTGGAATCTTACAGAGTTCAGTAAATACAAATATAAAGTCCCCTATGAATTCCCCTCAACCCCTCTGCCTTTAGACAGGCTGAAGACTGAATAGGTAGGGATCAATTTTGTAAAAAGTGTTTTAGAGGTCCTCAGTGAAACAGCAGTACATCCAATAATTAAAACTAATCACAGACTGTGTTGCATTAATAAAAATATAATCAGTTCATAGAAAGTGATTATTCCTCTCTACTAAGCACCTGTGAAACTGCACTGAGAATAATGGTTCTTCTTTAGGACCTCAGTGCTATAGATATATTGAAAAATTGCAGCAAAATCAGAGGAGGGCTGTTTGGGTCCTATAGTTGCCAGTGAATGAAAAGAGACAGGGGACTTGGAGGAGAGGCGGGAAGGGAAGGGAAGGGAAGGGAAGGGAAGGGAAGGGAAGGGAAGGGAAGGGAAGGGAAGGGAAGGGAAGGGAAGGGAAGGGAAGGGAAGGGAAGGGAAGGGAAGGGAAGGGAAGGGAAGGGAAGGGAAGGGAGAAGGCTAAGGACCTAGGAGAACCAAATATCAGTCTTCAGATGAATGAGAAGATGAAGTTAGATTTGCACAGCAATGGGACAAGAAGCAATAAATACAAGTTGCTCTAGAGGAAATTGCAACTCAGTATAAGGAAAAAAAAAAAAAAAAGCACAATTAGAGTGGTTAAGCACTGGAACAGGTTTCCCAGAGAGACAATAGAATTTCTGTTGAGATGTTCAAAACTTGATTAGAAGAAAGACTCTGAACACTACACATTTAGTACTGTTTTCAGAAAACTTCTGAATAAATGATCTTACCAAAAAGTGGAATTGTCCAGACATCCAGATGAAAACAAACAAATAACAACAACAACAACAAAATTACCAAATGTGTAAGAAAACAAAAGAACACTGTATTTGTTACTATATGGAACATGTTCAAGGGAGGGCAACAAAGCCGGTGAGGGGTCTGGAGCACAGGCCATATGAGGAGAAGCTAAAGGAGCTGGGAATGTTCAGCCTAGAGAAGAGGAGGCTCAGGGGAGACCTTATTGCTCTCTATAACTTCCTGAAGGGAGGTTGTAGTGAGCTGGGGGTCGGCCTCTTCTCTTGTGTCATTAGTGATAGGACCAGAGGGAGTGGTTTCAAGCTACGGCAGGGGAGATTCAAGCTGGACATTAGGAAATATTACTTCTCAGAAAGGGTGGTCAGGCACTGGAATGGACTGCCCAGGGAGGTGGTGGAATCACCAACCCTGGGAGTATTCAAGGAACAACTGGATGTTGTGTTGAGGGACATGGTTTAGTGGCAGCTATTGGTAATAGGTGAATGGTTGGACTGGTTGATCTTTTAGGTCTTTTCCAACCTTGGTGATTCTATGATTCTATGATCTAATCATTGCCATTTTTAGCACATGTATCAAAATTCCTTGCTTGTACTAGTTTATCCAGCATTATGGCCTGATGATTTGAACACAATGAGATTGTCAGTCTCTGTTCCAATTATTTGTATTTACATACATACATTTTCTCTTATGTCCTTAACCCTGAAATTGGAGAACAAGTGCTTAATTCTGTGATGCACATAGATAATCTTTAATCTCAGTATCATATTTCCTGTATTGTGATCTCTGGTGTTTGTTTTTTTTTTTTTAATGTATTTACATGTCTGAAGAACTCTGGTTATTACAGCTAACTTCTTTTCTAAGTCTCATTTATTTTATTATTTCTCCATCCCTGATAGCACAACTATCTTAGTTGGTCAGTACTCTTTCCATTCTTGATAAGTTTACAGGTTACTCTTGATACATCTGTAGTTATACTGCCACTAGCATCTAGAACAACTTTCTAAAAGATTATTTTCCCTTTTGCATGGGAGGCAAATTAGAAACATTATTTTAGTTCTGATTTAGAATGCAATCCAAATATACCATGAATTCATTTCCTTGAGATTTTTCAAACAGATTGATTCACTTACCAGTTCCCTTACTATACTATTTTAGGAATAAAACATATGCAAACCATAGCTGTAAACATCTTAAACATTCCTTTCTATTAGCAGGGAACTAACTTTTAAACACATGTTTTGACATAATAACTTGAAGTCTTACACTGCTATCATCTCTGTTTGTCTTGGTAACATATACAGCTCCTTGATATATTCTCAGACTGATTAACTGAAGGCTTGAGATGGTAGTTTGGTCTTTCATAGAATTGCACTGACATCTATGGAAAAAAAAAAAATAAAAAAAAAATGGATCAAGGAAGCAAAGTGGCAGAGAATGTTTGACACAGATTGTCATTCATTCATATAGTTGTTAGCTGTAATACCTCAGATGCCCTTACTTGAATACTTAATTATACTTGAAGTACACCTACAATCTAAATTGATGTTTGTTTAAGAGCCAAAATAGAGATATATATAATAGAATCATAGAATGTCCCGGGTTGAAAAGGACCTCAAAAATCATCAAGTTTCAACCCCCCTCCTATATTCCGGGTCACCAGCCACTAGACCAGGCTGCCTGGAGCCACATCCAACCTGACTTTAAATGACTCCAGGGATGGGGCATCCACAACTTCCTTGGGAAACCTGTTCCAGTGAGTCACCACCCTCTGAGTGAAACACTTCCACCTAATATCTAACCTAAACCTCTCCTGTCTTAATTTAAAACCATTCACCCTCATCCTAAAAAGTATTAAAATATATTTTCCATAATTGTGTTAAATACAACTTACGAATTTATATATGAAGAAAAAGGAAAGCCACAACATCTCAGTTATCAGAGTCCTTGCCTGATTTGAATGAAATGGAGATCTCCCTATGGCAATGTATCCCATACACTGATTCAGTTCTTTTTCAGAGATTCATTGCTTAATCTTTAGTTTCATCAATCTCTATGTGAATTTTGACCAGCTGTTTCACTTGTGTTAAGACTGTTCGTGTGTAAACTGGTTATCTTTTAGTGTTTGATAGAGATCCTGATAACTATTGGATAAAAGTTTATATTGTATTTTCAGTGTGTATCATCAGAGTAATGATATAAGCATTTATTTTTTTTTTTTTAATTGAAACTGATCAGACAGAATTTCAAGGTTAGCTACTAAAAGCATATGTTTTCTTCTAATTTTATTTTATTTTATTTACAAAACAGTTACAGTTAAAGTTGATGAACTGATAAACAATTACTTGTGACAGAATGCTGAACAAAGGTTATATGCAAAAACACATATTGTTCAATTCATTTACTTAATTCAAAACATGAAAGACAGTATTGTAAGACATTGGTTCTGGTGCCTGGTAGGGAAATCAGTTCAAAATTCTTGAACACAGCTGTCACCAGACTGAGTCCAATTACATTTTCATGAACACTGTTTTTTTCCTTCAAGTTAAGGAAAAATCTTGGCATTCTTACTTAAGTTTAGGGCATTAAATATGATTATACCTTCTGATTTCAGGAGAGTCACGTAATTTTAGAGAATGCCAGTCCAGAAGGCTTATTTTACAGGACCATAACTTATTTCTGATTTTTCTTTTATGTGTACCTCAATCAAAGATCAGAGCTCTATTGTGCAGGGCACAGTAAAGACAAGTAATCAAAAAGCAAGTTTCTGCTCTAAATAGTTCCCAATCTAGATACAAGTAAGATGCACCAGTGAGATGAAGCAGCAAATAGAGTAAAGAGAGTCATGCAATAATGAACAGACATTTAAGCTCACAACTTCCCAAATTGATTTCTGCATAGTCACATACCATGATGAAGAAGGTTGTCAGATATCTTCAATTTGAATATATTACAAGGTGGTATTTTGGATGTTCTCCTTGGGAAAGAGGAGGGATTCAGATGTGAGTATAGAAGAGAAATTAAAATGTAGTTCTCTTTTCATTGATGACTGTTCTAATCAGTAGGATATTTCATTAATATTAACATTTCCAATGACAATATCCTGTAACACAAAATAAAACCTTTGGGCCAAATCACACACTTGAACTTTCTGAATTATGTTCTAGCAAGACAGACTAGACCTGTTCAGGTTTTTATCCAGATAAAAGTAATCTACTGCATGAAATATATGTGGAACATAGATAAGTAATTTAGTTTATTTCACTGTTAAATAAACAAAAATTAGGTGCATTATTGACACTGGACAGTTCTTGATTTTGTATTTAGAAATGGAAACTTAAAATGTCTAACTAAAATGGGGTGTTCCAAAATGTTTTACAACTTTACTTTCAGTTAAATGCTTCAAAAATTACTACCATACACTGCTACAAGAACTGATATGATGTGAAGCCTGATTTATTCCAAACATTTTCTGTTTCTGAATATGAAGAATTTAGAACTACTTCAAATAAAATTCTTCTGGAATTCAGATATTGCACCAAGTGAAAAACAGGAGGGCACTTGAATTACAAGATGTGATGAATAATGTTGATTTGCAAAAAAAAGACTGAAAGAATTAATTAGGATTAAATAAATACTCTTTTGATTGTAGATATATCAATTGGTCTGCAATAACATCATTAAACAAAAGATGATGTTTGGCCTTTATGAGGAAAGTTAACTAAATGCAGTGAGTAAATGTGTTACTTGTTAGGTTAGATGTTTTTTGGGGGGAAAAGGGAGTTGCATGTTTCTATCAATAGTTGATTGGTTGGTTTTAAATTAAAATGGAAATTTCTGTTTCATACAAATTCCTGATGTCTGACAAAAGAAGCAATTTTATACTTCTCAATAGCGTGCATGATCAACTGAGACATGGTTAATGTTTGTCGAAAGTAGCGTAGTTTTTATATTCTATTTCTATATACTTCTTTAGCATCCATGTTACTTAGGTAACTGTGACTCATGTAGGTTTTAAAGCGGAATGCCTTTCGTGGAGATAGGCAACAAAAGCGATGATGGAGGAGGAGGATCATGACCATTTATTTCATTTAAAGCACAGCTAGTTTAGAAAATATATCTGCTTCCTAAGTCTAAGAGGATAAATAAAGATGGGTACCCAAAATATATGGTGTATAATATTCTGTTTAAGGTAATCTGAACATGTATCAATGACATTCTCAAAGAAAGACTTAAATAGCAAGTTTCTAAGTATGTGTAGATCTCTCTGAAATTAATGCCACCTATTTATTTCCATGGAAACTGCAACTGATACACAGAGTGTAGTAACACTATTTAATAGAGCAAATTCTCAGCTACTAAACACTATTTTTCAACACAGTCAATAGCTATCCATGCTCAGCAGCAATGAGCAAGAGCCTGCATGCTGCACTCCTAAACCTCTGCATTGGTTCACATTCACTGTTTTGTCTCCTCAAATCGTCATTAATGAATGCCAATGGGTGTCTTTTTTTTTTTTTTTTTTTTTTTTTTTTTTTTTTTTTTTTTTTTTTTTTTTTCCTGCATGGAGGAATTCAATTACACACCTTTTCTTCATACTCATTTCCATCATATACCACTTTGTCAGACTGCCTGTCTGCTGTGATCTGTCACAGAGAAACAAAATATTGTTGGGAAGCAGAATATTGTTGGGAAGGCCTCTACTGCCATGCTGTCAAAATGAAACTCTAATGTTTTAGGCCAACATAATTAAATCAGAGTCTTTACTTTTGGATCAGAACTCATAAGATAATATTACAACTTTAACAAACAACAAACTGTGAGCAACAACAACAACAAAAGTTATTAAGACATTTCTGGAGTTCCTCTACCCTGCATATTATAACTGAAGATAATGAGACAACTGGAAAGAAAATAGCAACCCCATAGCTTGCAGTTATCCATCAGAAAAAGGAGAGTAATTTGACCCGAGAAGTGCTTAAAATTATTCAAACAAATCTATTTTACTCTGAAGGGCAACATGCATCATGAATTTTAGTATTAGGGAAAATTCCCAATATTTTAAATCTAGTAACATCTCAATTAAAGAATGTGACATTTTTGAGTTAGCTTTTTTTTTTTTTTTTTTTTTTTTTACTTTAAATAAAATGTTTGTGTGCTTTCAAATGCACAGAAATCCATATTTTAATATGAATAGAATTCATATTACAATATATCAAATATACAGAATATTTATATTTCTATAGATAGATACACACATATATATTGTATATATAATATATACTAATAATATACATGTTCTACGCATATATTATTAATATGTTATTGATATTATGTATTATAATATATTATATATATAATATGTATATAGAGAGATGTGCATGCATGGTATTTAAATTAAGATATATGTTATATATTCTTAATATATTCTATATATATTAATATATATAACAGAATACAATACATAGAGAGAATATATATCTACCTACATATATATAATAGAATACATAGAAATACATAGGAAAATATGTATTTTATGCAGAAATCTGAAGTTTGTGAAGTAATGGGAGTCCCTGAATAAAATATATATATATATATCCTATGTTATAAAAAAAAAAAAAAAGAAAGAAAGAAAAAAAAAAAAAAAGGATGTTTAAATAAGTAGCAAAATTATCTACTTTTACTAATATGGAAATTTGGAAATATTTGCCATATTTCAAATTTTTCATCAGTATAGTATAAAAGAGAATGAAGGACCAACAGTATCAAATTATGCTGATAAATAAAATTTAAACCAGTAAAAGAGAAGCTAAGATTCCTCTTCTTTGGATATCAGATACTTCTTTATTTTTGTGTTAGGCAATGGTAAGTTTTAACCTTGATTTTTGTGCAGTGATGATTTTTGCACAGGGAGACTTAAAAGAGGTTCAGTGTTCTGACATGAATTATACAGCATCATAAAATTGTTTTTACTGAACAAGCAGAAATATGCACACATTGCAGAATAAGTGTTGTCTACATTAGTGAGTCATGTAAAATAGTACACTTTCCTGTGCAATTATGTGTGCGGCTGTAGCAGCATTCATAATTACATTTGTACTGATGCAACAAAAATGACATGGTTACATACTTTTCAAGCCTGAATCAGCTTGCATTCATCTCTTCTGTCAGGCTGCTTTCATTGTTCACTGCCATACAGAACATTGCATGGCAAATATATCTAGATCTATCTGAAAAAGTCTAGACATTTCCCAAGACCTGAAGTATTCATTGGGCCATATTACTTCCACCAACAGCATAATTTACAGAATTCAATACTGACATGTTGTTTAATATTTTAAGCTTCAATTTCCTACATTTTTTTGGAAATAATGAAGTAAGGAGCCTGATCAATTACAATTATTCACTCAAATGGTCTCAGAAATAATGAGAGCTACATGCTTTTTCCAAATCTGCAATTTTTTAGTGAAGAAAGTGTTCTTAAGAACATGAGCTCAACAGCAATCACATAAGAAAAGCAGTGAGGAATCCTGCACATATAATTATGTAAACTCCACAAAAATCATGTGTACAGTTAAATTGATCATAATGCCCAAAATTAAAAAAAAAAAATATTTATTAACAGCATTCATATAGTATTAACTATCTGTCTTGTAACTTTGTTTTGTGAACCATTTCACATATAAAGTATGCGGAAGGAATAAATGCTTCCGCTTGTTGGTTTCCGTCTTAATTCACACACATCCACTTTGTCTCAGATTTTTTGTAAAATAATTTTTGCAAAAATATATTAATTTAATTGCAGTAATATATTGATTTTCTAGACAAACGTGTGCTCGAAGCTATTTACTATTCCGTTTTAGTAAAAAATAGCTGGAAAAATCTGGCATTGTATTAGTTATTGTATCTAATGTTGTTGTCACACATGGCACTAAGATCTTTATTCCTGTTCTGAAAATGTTCATCAGTCGCTATGAAAGAACGTTTTTTAAGCACCTTGATTATGAAATTACAGAATCATAGACATAAAGGAAAATAAGTTTAGACTAGACACCAGACAAAATTTGTCAGATATGAATTTTGGAAAAGAGACTTTCAGATGAAAAAAAAATGGAGTTACATAATTCTTTTAATACTGAAAATAGACATCACATTGGAAAATACAGCAGAAAAAAATACAGCTGAAAACAAATATATTTTTTGTCATACATGCAAAATGAGAGGCCGTATTAGTCAAGACAGAATTTAATTACTTACAACCTCAACTGTCATTTATAGTATAGTTATAACCATCTTGCCTCTCTGCTGCTTCTTTGCGAATGTTCAAATGCACTGCCTGCTCTACAGTTTTAATAGCTATTATTTTTCTCTATATTTGGACAGAAACCATGCAGTTTGGGGAGCTTTGTAGAACAGATGAACTAGACCTTTCAAACCTTGATAGATATTTTTACAATCAAATACACAAATACTGATAGAACTTTTGTTTTGTTTTGTTTTGTTGTTTGTTTGTTTTTTTTTCCTTTTAAAGGAGACCTGCATTACCTAGATGAAATAATCATCATAAATAAATAAAAAGTATTATTACATACTTTATGTACACATACCATGAACTTTATAATTACCTGCTAAATGTTTATCTTATCTACAATTTCTACAACAGAGAAGCCAAATTTTAGTGGATGTATGTGACTATGCTGTTTAAACATAGTTGTGGGTTTTGTTTTGCTGCTTTCTCTAGGTTTCACAATATATAATTTTTATTTATAGACAATTCATTTTAATTAGTGGAACTTCTAGATGGCAAAATAAATAATGTTTCTTGGAGTGAAAGCTGCATGAAGATGAATATATTGTACATTTTACCCTACCTTTGGGTACAGATAAATAATTAAATGGTTTAGACAAATAGGAAAGTGCATATGTAGTAATGAATACTGACTAAATTTATGCTTAAAATACATAGTAGAAGAGTGCCATCTTCTGGAATTAGTGTTTCTTACACTTCTGCTCTCATTTCAGTCTTTTGCTCACAAGAAATATTAGTTAAAGATTAATGAAATTTACTTGCTTGTTTTCCATATGATTCCCTTCTCATTTGTCTGTGCCAGTTTTAAAGTTAGTAGTCACAACATAAATTATTTTCTGTATAGAGAGCTAGAGAGGGTCATTTAAAAATCATCATCTGAGACTACTCGGCTCTATTCAACCTGATCTGCATGAGTAGCAAAAGATTATTATAATGGGAAATGTTGTGTTCCTCTGTTGCAAGCACATATAAACCTCCACACGGCAAATGTGAAATTACAGAACCCCTGAGATTTTTTTTAAAGGAAGATCACAGAATCACAGAATTATAGGGGTTGGAAGGGACCTCTAGAGATCATCGAGTCCAACCCCCCTGCCAAAGCAGGCTCCCTACACCACGTCGCACAGGTAGGCGTCCAGGCGGGTCTTGAATATCTCCAGAGAAGGAGACTCCACCACCTCCCTGGGCAGCCTGTTCCAGTGCTCCGTCACCCTCACCGTAAAGAAGTTCTTGCACACATTCGTGCGGAACTTCCTATGCTGGAGTTTCAGCCCATTGCCCCTAGTCCTGTCCCCACTCACTACTGAAAAGGAATAAAGGAATAAATCTTATGTCTTAAATAAGGAATAAATAATAAATAAATCTTAAATAAAGGAATAAATGCTTAGGAATAAATATTCATCTCACTTGAAACATACAGTTTCCACTAATTCTAATGCAAATGTTATTGCCAGTGTACAGCACATCTAATAAAAATGGTGGATAACAGAAAATTTTAGTCTTAACTGTAATATGGAAACATCTATGGTCTATAAACTGACAGTGCAAGGATCCAGTAATAGAACAATTTTACTTGCCTTACAGAAGAACACCACATAACCAGAAATTGCATGCTTAAAACATAACTTAAGGCTTTGCATTGTCTGGGAGCAAGGCTTTGGGGAAGTGATGAGTAAAACACTGTCCTCTCGCCTTGGAGCCCAATAAAATTGAAACTCATCTACTGTATTTCAGCTGGGATTTTTTCTGTCTGAATTTATTTATTTCTCTATTTATTCAGTCCTGAGCCTTCATATTTTGGGTCATATTTCATATTGAAACTACCAAAACCAGTAATCATTTGTCCCATATCTCACTCATTCTTTGTGTACTTAAAAGCTTTTAAAATTAAATTCCCCTTCTTTTCTGCTTTTAACATTCCAGATTAAATATACCTATTTGTCATCCTACCAAGTTCTCCACTTTCAGCTACCAACAATCTGCTCACCCTTTTAGATTTTCTCTCCCAGAGGGATTTCCTCTTTGACCAAACCCTATTTTCTGTTCAGCTGATCAGCAACATGCTTCACTTCTTCCTTCAAGGAATGGTGAAGTACATTCTTGCAAATTTTGGAAGAATCTCTCCTTTACCAGTACAGAATCAAGATGAAAAGTAGTAAAATTAACCAAAGAAAACAAAACGTATTTTTATTGGATTAAAGCTGCGATACATAAACTATCTATTCTAGATGATGAAATTATCAGTATGTGTATTAAAACAGTTCTGTATTTTTTCCTATATGACAACCCCACTAACTTGTATTACTGGATAATGACAGAACACCTCTGTTGCTCTAGTTGTTTTTCAATTGCTGCATATTTTTCCTTTTGATTTACAGTCACCTTTTGATAATTACTGTTGCCAGCATTTGTTCTGTTTCCAGCTGAAGAGGTGCTGCTTAGAGTTTCTGGAGAATCTGAACTTCATCAAGCCCTGAGAATGAAATATTTAACACCTTACAGTGACTTGGCTTATCATTCCTCCAATTTTAAAGACATTTCCATTTTCTGTGTTCAAAATCTTCTATCACAAACAAAACCACAGCCCACTCTGTCTTATAAGACATCAAACTAACAGTTTTGTCTATCCAGTCCCTTAACTATAATACTAAGTATAACTTCAACACCCATACTTGCAGACTTTCACTAGTAAATTCCGTCCACTCTAGTTGTTCATCTTTCTGGATAGCCATTACCTATTATTTCTTTCTTGAAGAAATTCCACTCATTTATTATGTGACACTCCTCTATAAGTTTTAATTATCTTTACTTTTTACAGGTCCAAGATTAATAAATAAATAAATAAATAAATAGATAGATAAAATCTGCAATACATTTTTAAAGTTACTTTCAATTGCAGAATTCTGTTCATCTCTCAGCATTCACTGTGACACAAGAATGAGAAATAAATTTGGTAAGACAACACTGCATATTTAAAATGCAAGCTGTAAAATGGTAATGGACAAGCAACACCCTTTAGCTACAGCTAACCTACTGTCCACATGTCAGGTTACGTATTTTTTTTAAAAAACTTGACTTTCACAGTTTGACACCAACTTACCTGGATGTCAAACTAAATTAGGCCAAATAAAAGAATTTTTCCTAAGTAGTAGTGAGTGGTTCTACTTTTCTACTGTCCTTTTTTTTTATATATAAAATATCTAAGTATTTACAGTACAAAAATTTATCGTTTTTGTTGTTGTTGTTGTTGTTGTTGTTTCTTTGTTTGTTTGTTTTGTTGGTTAGTTGGTTTATTAAGTCTCAACTAAAATTATACAGAATTAATATTAAGGTAAATTGTGAATCTTCGCACATGCTTAGAACCAAATAGCTGTAAGGATTTCAAGTTTGTAATAAGATACCCTTATGGCATTTTGCAATGCAGAAAGTATTTTAGCCCAAAAAATAGTTTTCTACCTATTAGTAATTAAGATAAATTAATAAATAAATATATCTCAGATATGCATTTTCACAGATATGTATTTTCACATTACTTTAAATGAAGAAGTTTATAATCTGCATGACACTTTATGCTTTAAAGATGAAAAAATAGAGACATTTGAATTAACTCATGATGAAATCTCTTCTGTCTGATAGTGAGTCATTTTCAGTTCAAGGCAGGACTTGGAATCCAGAAGCTAATAAGGAAAACTGGAAGTTTCTATGAACAATTACTTTTTGTTCCATACCTTGAGAACACAGCAAAGGAAATGCACACAGCTGTGCTTCTTAAAAACTGTAGAACTAGCAGTATTTTAAATATATGATATGTGTTTTTTTTCAGGGCATTTGCATTCTATATGAAATGGTGTCAAAGCAGGACTCCTCCTTGTTGGCTCACTGTCAGATTATCAGTTCAAGAAAGCCACAAAACTAAAAATTCTCATGTTCACTTTAAGGATATGGAATGCAATGGTAGCATGACAGTGAACAAGTTACAGACAGAAATAATAGAATCATAGAATCATAGAATGGTCTGAGTTGAAAAGGACCTCAAAGATCATCTAATTTCGACTCCCCCCTGCTGTGGGCAGGGTTGCCAAGCACTAGACCAGGCTAGGCAGAGCCACAGTCATCTTAATATTTTATTAAGTGTTTGACTTTGGCAGAAAGCTTATATAAAGAAGAAATTCAAGGTCATTTCTGTACACAAGGACATTCTTTTAAACAGTGATGTTGGGTTATTAACTTAATCTGAGTTTCTGAGCCCTCTGCTATCAATGTGCAACAGGATAAACAAAATGAATGAAGAGTTACTGCGAATCTAAATATTTCTTCTGCCTAAAAGGAATTAGATCTTGCATTCTATTGGAACTCACTATATGAAGTAAATATAGGAATCATTATATAAATAAATATAGGAATTATTATTATAATAACTAGAATTATTATATAGTTTATAGATTTGTGCTTGAGATAGTGGAAATATATGAATGTACACATAAAATTTTATAATTGAAAGTCTGTAAAAGCTCATCTCTATGACAATGAAGGAAGGACAAACACCACAAAATTCCCTGGCACAGTAGTATTACTTCAGCAGAGTTTACATATTTTTAACAGTGGAAAAATAAACATTGCAGATCCCACAAGCAGTGTTCGGTTGTTTGTTTTTAATTGTTTGTTTAATTTGTTTAATTTGTTGGTTCCTGTTTCAAAAACCTTCAAGTATTCTTGATCTAAGTAATTATATTTTTTTTCTAACAGGGCAGAACCTACAGATTGTTTCTTATTTGCTGTTTCCCTACTATAAAATATCTGCAAGAAGCATATCATAGAACAGAGGAAAATTGGTATTAGACTTACATGAAGATATAGAAAAAAAAAAAAAAAAAAAAAAAAGACCAATCGTCATTTTGATACAGCAGAAAAGGAAGCTTAAGATGCAAATCAATTATGACTTTTTAGTCCATTAAAAAAGAACAAATATAAGGCATTAAATGTTTCTGTAATAATACAAAGTACTGGGCTGATAGTTGAAAAGAGATTATTTCTAACTCAAAAATAAAAAAATAAAAAAAAAAAAAAGAAAGAAAAAGAAAATGAGATGATAAAAAATATATTGATAAGTGCAGAAATGACATCCATTAATATTAAAACTTTTGAAAGATGAATATGGAACGTACTGTAGTGGTCTTTAAAACGAGCTGGATGTCTTTATGGGATTTATGTTTAAGTAAATAAGTTATTGGATTCAAACAGGTGGAATTCTTGCGATATATACAAAGTCAAAAAAGATGAATAGACCCTCTGGGCTATATGAAGAAATGAAGAATTAATCAATAAATCATATGTCGATTTTTTAATTTTTTTTTTTAATGTCCAACTCAGACATTTAAATGCAATAAATATTCTAAGAATAAAAAGAAAATGGGAAAATACTGAATCTTTGTAGCTTTGTTCATGAAAGACCAAAAAGAGTTATTTCACTTAAGTAAATAAATACAAATTCACAAAATGTGTTTTTAATTCAGAAATAAATGCATTTACTGCATTTACCAGCTTCTCAAATCTACCAAAATCTATTGCATTAAGGCTTTTTTTTTTTTTTTTTTTTTTTTTTTTTTTTTTTTTTTTGCAAAACAAGCAGCAAACAAAAAAGATACAATTAATTTACTGATTGTAATGTAAGTAAGGAGTTAAAGGAAACTTTCTTCTCTTCAAAACTGTCATATATATAGCAGTGATCCAAATAATATGGAATGATACTGTTCTTTTTAATCAAATACCCTTTTCCTTGATTTGAATAAAACTATTTCAAGGAAGTCCCACAGTCCTACACTTGTGGTCAAGATGAACAGAATTAGTTCTCTAAAATGTCTCTATTCATCATATTACACAGAGATCTTGATCTTGTGAAAGGAATTCAAAAACTAATGATCTTTCAGATGTGTCATCTATTATGTTACAGAAGGTTATTTGCACACAGAATGCTCAGAAAAAATCATCTTTTCAATTCACCATTCCAGAAACATACATTTAAAAGAAGGTTTGAAGACAACACTTCACCTTTGCAGACAGTATCCTATCTTAGCAATTATAACTTAATTTCTCCTCATATTGTGTTGTTCCTATGTATTAACAGTAATTTTAACAAATTTTGAAAATTTGCTTAAAGCTTTCCAGAAAATATTTTGCAACATTCATTCAGAAATGTTTTTCTCATTCATCACATGTCATAGTAATCCTTTGCTGCACAGTTCTTGGTTCCGCTGTATTGAATACTGAACTTCTATTCTTTTCTGTTTTCTGAACAAAATTACAAGGAATGCTCTGAAAGCAACACATCCTATTTCACCATGCTGGCCCACAACATCAGAGATGGGTGTTGGTGGTATGGCACTAGAGGTCGAGCCATCTTGCTAATATTCCCTTACATTTTGATTTTGTGTGTCAGATGGCAGCAAAGGAGCAGTCCGACAAAATGGCATTTGATGTGGAAGTGCATATGAAACAAAGGTGTGTCATTGAATTCCTCCATGAGGACAGAAATGACACCCATTCATTGATGCTTGCTGAAGATTTATGGAGACAAACAGTGGGTAGGAGCACAGGGAGGCAGTGGGTGATGCATTTCAGCAGTGATTATTGAGATGTGAAAGACAAGCCATGCTCTGGATGGTGATGCACAACTGTTATACCATGAAAGGATGAAGTCTTGTTCATCACTGTCGAAAATGCACAGTTAATGGTAGTGGCTATGTTGAAAAATATTGTTTTATAGCTGAGAATTTGATCTATTGAATAGTGTTATTGTACTCCTTGTAATAAATGGAAATAAATAGGAGGTATTACTTTCAGAGAGACTTACATATTAACACAAAAATAATACTGAAAGATAAATAAAATACTTTGCATCACTGAAATTTCTAATGGGAAGAATCTAAAATACAATCCCTTTATCTACTGATTGTGTTTACCTTTCAGTTTGGTAACATAAGCATAACTGCTAGGTCTTTTATTTGACTTTCAGTGTCTGATACAATATCTATCTGGATAGAGTTATGAGTACTGCACATCCATTTATTTATTTGTTTTCCTTCTCTGAAGACTGAATTAATTTTCACTACCACTAATTTAGCAGACTGATCAGGTAAATAGCACTGCTCTTCAGTTCCTCTGTCTTGAAAATTTTGCTTAGCCTTTTCTACTGCTTGTATGAACTAATATTTTCTTAATTTCAATAATAAAAATAAAATAAATAAAATAAAATGAACTTTGAAATGTAGAACATTTAGTAAAGAAAGAACACCTACTGGGAAGAAGTTATTTAATACAAATGATAAAGACGAGGATACAAAAATTGTGTTTATTTCTGCTGTGCCAAAATGCTTTTTATTGTCTCTTCATCTATTTGAATATGTCAAGCAGCACATTACAAATGTTTCAGTTATGTTATTACAAAATTGGAAACTGAAATAAATGAAAACAAAACTTTTAAACTTCTTTTAAAGTTCATGTCTTGAGCTCAAGAATATCATGGGGTGATGACAAATCTGCTGCCACCAGTATAAACTGTGACAACTATAAATTATATCACCTGGCTACACATCTCTCATACACCCTCATACTGAATGCAGGCTCATTAGAGAATGTCAGCTTCACATGAATTTTACATGAATGGATTCTCAGCTAGTTAATTACAACTTGAATCTAGATCTGCACATTCTTAAGCAACAAAGAAATGCTTTGCTCCTAGTACTCTGAAAAATAAAAACAGCATCATAAACTTATTACACATAGCAGTTCAGCTCAGCCTAATCAGTCTTGCAGAAAGATTACTAAGAGAAGAAGGTAAGATGACAGTTAGAAAGAAGCTTTCTGAGACCTATCTTCATGAATTACATTGCTCATTGAACAAAGTCAAACATTCTCAACAAAATAAAAGATGTGTAAATTGAAAAATTCCTGTATGTCTGTTGAAGTCAGAGTTAGGAACACTTGGCTTCCGCAAAATTGTTGCCAGCAGGATTATGAAAAAACAGAAGTGAAGATATCTCTCTGTGAAGTTACCTCCTTACCAATTAGAGGACAAAGAAGTCATCAGAATTTGTAAATACAAAGAATGGTACAGTGCAAAGATCTTTCTTTTGTTTTAAAATCAGTCAGATTTAGAGAAGTGAAAATTAAAAATACTTATTTTCTAAAAACACGTACATGTACTGCCCTGACCCAAGTGCAACACCCTGCACTTGGCCTTCCTGAACCTCATTAGTTTCAAACGAACCCCCTTCTCAAGGTCCCCTTGGATGGTGTTCCTTCCTTCTATTGTATCAACTTCACCACAGATCTTGGTATCATCACCAACTTACTGGGACAGTCTCACTGTCTAGGTTATTGTTGAAGAAGCTGAAGAGCACTGGGCCCAAGATGGACCACTGGGGGATACCACTCTTTACCAGCCTTGACCTGGACATAGATTGGCTGACTACAACATTGTGGCTGCAACAATTCAATCAATGCATACGACACTCTTCACATGCCCCGGTGGTGCAGTGGTAGAATTGCTGCTTGCAGCACTGGAGGCCCAGGGTTCGAATCCCCCCTGTGGAGCAAGGGGTAGAAGAGCCGCTTCGCTACACAGAAAGCTCGAATCCTGGGAGTTGGACTCGATGATCTCTAAGGTCCCTTCCAACTTGCATGATACTGTGATACTGTGATATCTTTCCATTTTGGATATAAAAGTTATTAAATCAGATTAAAAGAAAATGCTGTTTTTTTGGGGTTTTTTTTGTTGTTGTTTTTTTTTGTTTGTTTGTTTGTTTGTTTTTTCCCTCAGAACAAAAACTCCAGCTCATATAACTCTTGCAATCCAACTACCACACATTAATCTCCATAACTCACTTATGGATTCTTTGAAAGCTAACACAATACTCAATCATAATGGTGTACTAATATGCACTACAAAGTATGTACACTGCCTCAAAATTAAAACAAAACAAAACAAAACAATCAAAATCCACTCTTAAGAATATTTGCCATGCATCTGGTTTGGAAGGAAAAAAAAATGAATTAAAGGAGAAACATCCCATTTGGTATTTTTCGGTCTGTTTAGTATGGAAATTAATCACTGAGTGAGAAAATAATGCTGGTAAATAACTAGCAAGAATGAAGGCACAACTGAGTCAGAGTTCAAAAAGCAAAAGCAAAAAAAAAAAAAAACACCAAAAAAAAACAAAAAAAACACAAAACTGCGTAATGATGAAAACTTCATTACAAGTCATTCTTACTGTTCCAAAATCAAGCCTAAAACAAACAAACAAACAAACACACAACAACAACAACAACAAAATTAATTTGCTTATCACAGGAATAAAACTGAAACAGTGTATGTTCTGACTACACTACTTTGGTAACTTAATTCAGTGTTACCTCTGGCTTAAGTAATCATAGAATGGCCCGGGTTGAAAAGGACCTCAAAATTCATCTAGCTTCAACCCCCCTGCCGTGGGCAGGGTTGCCAACCACTAGACCAGAGTGCCCAGAACCACATCCAGCCTTGAACAATCTCAGCTCCCTTAGCCACTCCTCATAAGGTCTGTGTGCTCCAGATCCCTCACCAGCTTAGTTGCTCTTCTCTGGGCACACTCCAGGGCCTCAATGTCTTCCTCGTACTGGGGGACAACTCATCAAGGACTTCACACAAAAGTCTACAGGTCAATTTTAGCTATACAGAAGTAGGTAGGCAGAGAAATGGGATTTATGCAGGCAAGCCTCCAGATATTATTGCAATTTTTCTTCACAGTACCAATCTTAAAAAGTTAAAGGCAACTGTAAGTAGTCTGGTTATTCTCCCAGAAAATAGCACCTTTTCGCATAGCAGTCATACTGCTTCAGACCAACGGGATTGCGTAGTCCAGTAAACCAAACAAAAGAAAGAAAGAAAAAAAAACATGTGATACTAATTTCAGTTTAAATACATTTCAAACAAAATCAAAAATAGAAAAACAACAACAACAACAACAACATTTTTTCTCCTCAAAGCCCATTTGACCTGAAGAAATATTTATATTTGCAGATTATCTCATTTGAATCATTTTTAAAAGGATTCAAGAGGATTCTTTCCTTATTTATTTTTCATAACTGTCATTATCAAGCTGGAAAAAGATACAAAGATCTACATTTCCCTTAGTTCTCTGAATATCAGAGTTTTATTTACCTCCAAATACTTGGACAGTTGTCTACAAGTACTTCCTATAAACATACATAACTATATTTTTAAAAAAATCACAAACACACACACATTTTTTTTTTATTTTTTTTTTTCTGGAAATACTTCCAAAGTAAATACTGTGTTTACTTATTCTGAAAAAGCAGCATCTTCTGCACTTTGCAATACCTGTACAAGTCTTACAAGTGCCATACTGAGTGGATATGAGTAACCATAGGCAAAGAATAGGTACATATCATTTGAAGTAGTAAACAGTACAAGTTATTCTATACTGTATCATAAATGCAAATACTCCTTTGTTATCTTTAATAGGAGACACACAGAGACCAGGGTTGTCTCCTGATTTTCTTAATGTTATTGAATAGAGGAGCAGGATAATCTCCCTTGACCTGCTGACCCCACTTCTTTTGATGCAGCCTAAAATATGATTGATTTTCTGGACTGTGAGGGTACACTGCTGGCTCAGGTCCAGCTTGCCATCCACCAGTGCTCCTATGTCTTTTTCATCAGGGAAATGCTCTATCCTTTCTTATCCCAGCTTGTGTTGATAGTACATGTGTCACAACCAGGTGCAAGACATTGCACTTGGCACTGCCAATCTTCAAGAGGCTCACTTGAGCCCACTGCTTGATTCTGTCTAGGTCTTTTCTAGATGGCGTCTTGTCTCTCAAGTTTCACCATCATAGAAGGCCACTAAGTCAGGCAGGACTTTTCTTTGGTGAAACAATTCTAGTTGTTCTAAATCAGTTCTCTCTCTTCCACATGTCTTAGCATAACTTCCAGAAGGATCTACTTCATGATCTTCCCCTGCATAAAGGTGAGGCTGAATGGGTCCCAGAGTCATCCTTTTTACCCTTCTTAAAAACAAATGTGACATTATTGCCTTTTTTCCAGTAAGCAGGGACATCACCTGACAGCCATGACTTTTCAATATGACTGAAAGTGGTTTGGTGACTACATCAGTCAGTTCCCTCAGAAATCTGCGTTGTATGGATGTCTGGTGCTTCAGCTAGTGGTGAGCTTGATCTATACTTGGTGGATGAGAAGCTGGAAATGAGCAAATAGTGTACACTAGAAGACCAGAAGGCCAAATATATCCTGAGCTGCATTAAGAAAGGGGTGACCAGTAGGAAGAAGGAGGTGATTTTTCCCTTCTACTCAACTCTTGTGAGGCCCCATCTGGAGTACTGAGTCCCAACTTGGGGCCTCCAGCACAAGACACAAAACTCTTGAAACAGGTCCAGAGGAAGACCACTAAGATGATCAGACAGCTGGAGAACCTTTCCTATGAGGAAAAGTTGAAGGAACTGGGCTTATATAGCTTGGAGAAGAAAATGTTCTGGGGAGACCTAGTGGCCTTCCAGTGCTTGAAGGGAACTTATCAATAGGAGGGGAACAACCATTTACATGGATTGATAGTTTTGGACAAGGGGGAAAGGTTTTAAACTGAGAAAAGGTTAGATATTAGGAGGAATTTTTTCACTCAGTGTTGTGACACACTGAAACAGGTTGCCCAGAGAGGCTGTGGATGCACCGACTGTCCTTGGAGGCATTCAAGGCCAGGCTGGATATGGCTCCTGGTCTAGCCACAGCCTGGTCTAGTGGTTGGCGACTCTGCCCACAGCAGGGGGCTTGAAACTAGATGATCTTTGAGATCCTTTTCAACTCAGGCCATTCTATGATTCTATGATTTGCTTGCAGTGGGAGGGACATTGCTCTATCAATCCCTGCCTTCGAAACCATTAACTCAAGTGCTGTGTGAAAACTACTCACCAGTGATGACTGAGGCAAAAAAGTTATTGAGTACCTGAAAAGTTGTTGTGTACCTAAATATATATGATTATGTTTAAGCAATGCCATATTACTCTCATACATTCTTATTTATCAGGATTTCCCTGACCTTCCTGTTTTATAAGAAATGGGTAGATCTTCAATTGAAATCTGTAATTCTTTTTTATTTTCTCCTTCATTTTTTAATTTAAAAATGAAATAAAAATGAACATGTTGCATCATTACTGGTTAGGTCATGTTAGCTGCCCTTAAAAAAAGCTCACAGTCTTTTTTACAGTCTAGTTAACACTCCAACCAAATACTCATGACAGAATCATGAAGCTCAACCCAGCTGTTTTCTATTTCTAGTGGCACATAAGTGGCTACTTCACTACAAACTTTTTTCCAGATTGAAATGAAGTAGTATAAATTGCCAGTGTTTGAAAAGCAGAGACAGAGAAAAAGCATTTAGTGATATAATTGTAAAGATGCAAGTATTCTCACAGAATTTAATACTGCAGGAATATATAACTCTGGATGCAGATTTATAGTATAAATAGTCACAGATAAGTGGTTAAACTGGTTAAAGACATCTTGTGTTTGCACACTTCATAGCTAGCTCAACGGAAAATACTGTCCATGCATATTTTTCAGAATAAATTCTTGATTTCCTTAAGTCATTTTCAGTTTACATGGTTGCTTGCAGATAATACAATGAGAACAAAGGGGTTTTCCTGTTTTGTTTTTGTTGTTGTTGTTTTTGTCTCAGGAAGAAGTCAAACATTAAAAGTTAGATTGTCTGTAGTAAACTACAAACTATCTCTCTAGAAGAACATCAAAGGAACTCATAGAATATGTAGCACCCTTATTTAATCATAAATATTTATTCCAGGTATAGAAAGCTAAATAGTGGGACTTAAAAAGAAAAAATATATATATCTTTTATAATCATTATTATTTTCAAATACTAACCCAATAAAATATTTATTTCAGTATATTGGATACTTAAGATTCATTTAACAAAATGAAAAACAAAAAACAAGCAAAAAAAATACAATAATTCAGTTCAGAATATATAGCAGCAAAAATATCTAGAGACTTCAAAGCAAATCTGAATTTGCAAAGTCTGAAACAAGCCTAACTTTTCAAATTCACACCTTCATTCAAGCAACCTTCATAATGTGAAATTCATTTTTCATAACTTTTTTTTTTCTATGAAATAAACTCTACCACTAAGTGTATCAAGGTACTTTCATTTATTTATTTATTTATTTATTTATTTATTTATTTATTTCCCATTTCTTTCAGTGTTTTTAGCTATCATAATTGGAACATTTGCATTTTAAATTCTTTTTGCACTCTTACAAGTCTTCTGAAGTTTTTCCAAGCCACATGATTATATACAATAAAAAAACTATACTTCAGCAGACATTCAAAAATTGATTTATCTACTTAAATCTAATGCCAGAGACACCTGAAGCTATTCAAGAGATTTCTCTGCAGTTGGTAGGTATGGCATGGGGGCTACAAAAGATTTGCAGTGTCTCTAGCAGATGTTAAAGGCAAAACTGGATATCTGAGGTTGTATGAGATAGCTTTTTGACTACTTTTAAAAACAGTGAATTAGAATCTCATCCAAATGAGTTAATTCTTGTTCCTCTTCCTTACTATCCATTCATGCTTTTTCAAGAAAGGTCAAATGAGGCTAAATTGAAAACACTCCAAAATATCAAATGACATTTTATGCCCCTCAAAAACATGTTGAAGAGATCAGGAATGCAAATGCTGTTCTCCTCTGTCTTTCCAGCTGGAGACCGAGACACATGAAGGAAGCAAATGGATCAGGTAAATCATTGTTTGTATGGATGTAAGAGGCCATGCTTTTTGCATTACTGTCTCAAAAGTTTGCTGAAATGGACAAGTTCAGGCAAGCCTGGCCAAGTTTCCAGAACTCCCTTTGTCTGAGACACACAGGAGGACAAGTCCAGGCAAGTCTTAACCAAGGTTCCAGAACCCCTTTGTTTAAGAGTGACCTGACAGATGGACAAGTCTGGGAGCTATGAAAGGGAGATAAGCTGCAGATGAATGGCTCTAAAGTGGTCTTTTTGTGTGGGCCTATCTCAAGGAAGATGGACATCTCCGAGGTATTCACATCACTCTGACCCAAGCCTCCCTGGAATGTCACGTTGACTGGGAAGAAGTAGGATAAAAAGAGCATGGACAAACCATGGCTTTAGGTTTTCTGACATCAGATGCCTCACTACGTGAACGCCTGCATGCTGAAGAAGATGCATGCATGAAGAACTTTTAGGTTTCTGGCCTCAGATTCCTCCATCATCATCCTACTGCTGCCAACAGATTCACCTGGGCTTGCTGCTCGAGACTCTGCCCGTGAGACCTCTCTGCTCCGTGAGACCTCACTACTCGAGACTCTGCTCCATGAGACCATGCTGTTCCCCAAGACCCTGATGCCCTTTCTACTGCCTGCTCTGTGCTGCACCAATCTGCTGCTTGCGGCCTGCCACTCTGCTGCTGCTCTCCCCTACGCTTGTTTTTCCGCAGACCAACGAAACAATGTGCAACGGGATGCTGCTGCATCCAGGAGGTGACTTTCCCTGCCTTTACGTAATTCTTGCCTTTTTCCACCTTTCCTATCGCCCACTTTCCCTTCCCCATCACCCTAATTTTGATATTCGCCGCTCTCCCTTCCCCATCCCCTCAGCTGTCTATTATTTCTAATAAACTGGTTGGATCAACATTTGAATGTTTTTCTTCTTAATCTCACACCGGGCATAACTTATCAAAAGAACCTTGCCTCCCTCCTAAATTGGAGTGAGACAATGGATTGTTTCACGCTCAGGGTTTTGGGTTCTATGATCTTGGATGCAACTTTGAGACAGTGAGCATGTTGATTTTGGATGATATGCAACTGTCTGAATGAAGCAAGAATGTTCTGGGCAGCAAGCTGGCTGGACTGATTAGCAGAGCTTAAATCTAGATTCTGTGTGGGAAGGGGATGCACTTCCGAGTGACAGAGATGAGTTAGGAAATACTGACACTTTAGGAAGCAGAAGGGATAAACCTTTGAATTCTAGTAAGGTAACACAATTGATGGCCCAGCTGAAATGACTATGCATCAATACATGCAGTATGGAAAATCAGGAGATGAAAGAAGGGGTGGAGGGGTGTGAGGGGTGTGGCCATTGGATGTAGTTGATACAATAGAAGAAAGGGATGTCATCAAAAGGGATTTGGTCAAGCTTGAGAAGTGGGCCCATATGAAGCTAATGAAGTTCATGAAGGCCAGGTGCACAGTGTTTCACTTCACTATTCCAGACATGAGTGCAGCCTGGGAATAGAATTCTTTGAATGCAGCCCTGTGGAGAAGGACGTGGCAGTTCTGGTGGACAAAAAGCTGGACATGAGCCAGCAGTGTGCATATGCAGCCTGGAAGGCCAGCGTTATCCTGGGCTGCATAAGAGAGGAGGTGAACCAGAAGAGAGAGTCTGCTGTTCCCCTGTGCTCCATCCTTGGGAGACTTCATCTGCAAAACTGCATCCAGACCTACCTGAGGGTACCCAGTACAGGAAGGATACAGAGCTGTTGGTGTGGGTCCAGAGAAAAGCCAAGAAGATGATCAGAGTGCTGGAGCACCTCTCTTGTGAAGAAGAGCTGAGAAAGATGGATTTGTTTAGCTTGGAGAAGAGAAGGCTTCCATGATTATCATGATGCACATAGTCATTTTTTGACTGAAGAGACATGAACTCCAAGCAAAACTGAAATGATTTCTGATCATTTCTTTCCAGTCAGGGAAAAAATAAATAAATACATAAAATCTCTACAGAGTATTGAGCAATTGCTTTTTATTTGCAATCTATGAACAATAACTTACAGATTTACATTTATATTTTATAGTGTAAATAATAAGAAATAATCATCCTTCTATATGGCTAAATCCTGGCCTTTAGATAACCTATAACCTTTAGTACTATATGTCCAAAACATGTTTGTTTGGACTACTTTTTTTTATGGTTTTTTTTACTTACATTCAGAATTTTTTCAGTGGACTCTTTCAGACTCTGTGCTCCTTCTAGAATAATGAAAACTACACAAAGATGGAGTTACCTTGGAGTTGAAAAAAATAGTGGTAAAAAATCTGTTATACATTTTTCAGTATTGGGTTGTCTTGTGGTGTTGTCATTAAATACTTCCTAAAACAGTTTTTAACTGTATCCATTCATCACTGCTTGCATATTGTGATTTCTTTATCAGATGAAATGACTACAAACACTTCTTAAGTTTCTATAAATAAATAAATAAATAAATAAAATAAAAAAATTGAGCCAGTGTGATATTTGATATCTCATATACACAGACTTCAGGAAAAAAAGCAAGTATAATAAAGACAGAATGATGTAATAGCAGGTAGTTATATAAACCAAGAAGGTAGAGGAGGTGCAGCTAGTTAATATAGTTATGTTTCTCCTTATGAAAGACTGTTTTTATTCTAGAGTGGCTAACACTAAACATCTAGGAAGTAAACATTTTCCCTCAAAGAGAAAGAAAACTCTCTAGCAAATAAGAGAAAATATACTGTCCATTAAATATACACACATATATATGTATACTGTTTTCTTTTTCCACTGAAATAAAGGTGATTAGAGTCTCTGGTTTTCACTGGAAAATTCTTTCTCAGAATTAGTTTATTAGTAGTATATTAGTTATTAGCAGTATATTCAATTTTTATGGTCACAGAAAACAACAGTTTGAATATACCCTCTCTTGTTTTTCTTTGTCACCAGTTGGCCAGGCAAAGTCATGGTTTTGTTCAGTGAATTTCCTGCCAGTTTCTGAATCTCACATGGTCTGCCAGTTCTCTCCTAACACACATCTGCTACTGCACTGATTCCTCTCACTGATGTGCTGATCTGTCAGATGCTGGCTCAAATCACTGTGCCAGCACAGGACATGCTAAGAGATGTCCAAGTGCTGGGTTAGCCCTGGATGTGGTAGTCTACCATGGTGCTTCTGCCTGTTTTCAATTCAGCAGTCTGAATTTCTTGATGCACTGCTTCTTTTCTCTCAGAAAGATTTGGAAAATTTCTGAGCTAACATAAATCTTTTTAAAGAATCATACACTTTTCTTCATCATGTTGGATCAACTCTTATCTACCTATAGTCTCTTCTGCCTTTGGCTCTTGATATTGAACCTGGCCAGACTTTCACTAGAATTTAGTACTGCTAGGCTAACATAGCTGGATAAGATGCTACAAAGTTGAACAGCAATCTAGAACATGCTTTAAACATAAATATGCTATTTCTATTTCTAAATAGCATTTCTAACACTTTGTTACTTGTTAAAATTTTGTGTTGAAAAATCCTGAAATCACTGTTCGAGGTTGCTAGATCAAGCTGCTATCTGTCCTCAAAATATCTCTCCACTTTTCATTAGCAGACAGGTCCCATCTCTGGATAGGTTAAATTTTGAACTGACAAAGCTACGGCACAGCACACATTGCAGCAATGTACTTCCCAACTAGTTCCTACATTCAGTAGAAAAAGTGTTTTCCCAGACCTCATGTAACACTATATCAGATTCTTAGTGGTTTTCCGGGTTGCTCAAGACAACACAAGAGAAAAGAATAAACAAAATAATCTGTAGAATAAGCATTTATAAAGCAATATTTGTAGAAATAAATTTGTTAGCAATATCAGTGCTGTAGAATAAAAAGCTATGGTTTCTATTTACATATGTATAATCATTCTGCATATATGTATATAAAAATATATTAACAATTTCCTCAGAGATTAACTGTATTTTTTATACTGTAGATTTTCACAGGGTACACAGCATATAATTCATTTATGGATTATGGAATATGTTACTCACTTAACAGTTGGTACAAGAAATTAAAACAAAGGAAAAAATCAAAACAAACAAAGAAACAAAAAAAAATATATAAAAAGCTGCATGTTCACATTTTTCAGAATAAATTTATTTCATACAAAAGAATCCACCTGTTCTTACGGCATGGTTGAGGTAGGTTCATCACTTTTTGAGTGCAAGCAATATATTTTGTGCAGTGAAGGCAGAAGAGGAGTATGCCTTGAGAATGTATTGCAAAGAAGAATTTGTGCTGTCTTAAGGCTTTAAAAGTTCTTTTTTTGCCTCCCAGAAGGGGAATCTTTTTAATGGGATTCTGTGGAAAAACCCTGCTGGACATGTTGGTTATATGACTACAGGGATCAGTATTGTCAACAGAATGCATTTTAAAAATACATTTTCAATTCTTTTCATTTGTGTAATGGTTCTGAGCCTTCAGGGTTTACAGTTTCAAAGGTTTACTTCTACTCCAAGCACTAGAAAGTTTACTCTTTCATGACAGTGGAGATGCTTCTATATAAATCACTCTGGATGTTTGAAATAAAGGAAGGTGTATTTTTGTAGTTTACATGCAAGCTTACACCTTTATAGTAGTCATGTATATATTTTAAATAAATGTATTATTATATAGATCTATTCTAAATTTCCTAATGGACATGTGAATATAGGATTACAAGTGTATCTATTAATACGAGTATCTTTCTCTGTAATAATTTACTCATCACCATCACTATCACCTTCAGAAATACCCTTGATCTGAACGTCATTTCTTCAAAATCAGTGTAAGTAGTGGTAACAGCAATATTTAAGGCTTAAATTTTGACAGACAAAAATATTGATTTGATTTTGAATACTTTGATTTTCAAAGTTTTTATAGCATTCTAAGCTCATATAATTACAAAAGCCTAAGGGAATAGTATAGAAATGTCATAAACAGTTGTGGTTATGACACTAATCATGGCTGCTGTTTGACTAAGCTTCCTTTGAGCTCAGCTATAACAGTTATTTTCAGATAAGAATACATAATTGCTCAACCATTTTACTACTTCCTGAACACACAATACAGCTTTTATTATTATTTCTCTTCTTAGAAATTAATATTTTGGTATGAGTCTTATTAGCTTGGAAGAGAGTAGACAGGATTTCAGGAAAACAAAATATTTTCTTCTGCTATACTAACTGAAAAAAACCATAACAATTACTCATTTTTACAATCTTTTCTTTCCTACATCCGTAAATCATCACAGGTGATACAACAGTTCTATACCTTTATATCTTCACAGTTTGTTGCGGTTTAACCTGGCAGCTGCTCGACACCACATAGCTGTTTACTCATTCCTCCCCTACAAAGAATGAGGGAAAACAAAATAGAAATGATAGAAAACATAGAAATCATAGAAACTACATGTGTATGTATAACTATATATAAATAAAATATTGCGTATTTTACGCAAGAAAAATTGATCATGAAGAAATTCAGAGGAAAAATGAAAGAAAATATTATTTTAGTTTTGCTATTGAAAAAACAATGGTGAAGGCAATTCAATTACTATGACCTAGAGCAGAAACTATGTATTTTGAAAGAGTTCAGTCATATAACTTTATTTACAAGTTTTAGATTCCAAAAAAAACAATTCTTGCTTTCAAACAATATATCTTAGTATTTATCATTAATTTAAAAACAAAAATGAATTTAAAAAATAAGCAACATTATTTGGGAAAACAAAACAAAACAAACAAACAAAATAAAGAACTCTACAGCTGGGGAGGAGGAAATATTTGAAAAGTGTAAAACAGATAATGTTAGATAAATATCAGTATTTTAATTAAAGACATAATTCAATATACTATTCTAGTCTCAAACTCACAGAGGTACCTATCTTCCTTCCCCACCCCCCTCCTGGCCTTTAAGTAAAGTGTAAACTACTATAATCACTGTTAAATTGAAATTTCCTTAAATAGAAAATTAAAAATTAAAAATATATATATTTTTAAAAGCTAAATATTTTAATTTAAGTGTTATACACACTTAGGTGCCTTATTCTTTTACCATGAAGTATTTACAAGAAAAACATCCATTTATAATAAAGAGAACAAAGACTTGCTAATTTTTTAAAGATTAAGCCTCAGATAGTTGTCACAAAATATTTGAGTTTTAGGTCTAACTTGTCATACAGGTAATAGTTGTCCTGGTGTTGTTGTTGTTGTTACTAGCTGAAACTTAAAACAAACACAAAAACAAAAACAAAAAACACCAGTAAAAAACTAAACTTACAATCTAGCAGATGTTTGATACAGTGGTGAGATATTTCACTTTGGATACCAGATCATTACCACCTGTTTCAACATTTACATTTGCTCAGAATTAGAGTGTATTCTCCAGTAACAATTGACAATATCTTAGGAGTAAAACTGCATGTCATTTTTTATTTTATTTTATTTTTTCCTCCCCCTTAGGTAGCTGTCAGATAACAAGAATAAATTTACATTCACTTCACAGGTCAAAAGTCATTCTTCACTTTTGTTGTACTTGTAAATGTACAACAAAAATGTTCAGAGTACACTAAAATGTTCAAAAACAAAAATAAAAATAAAAATCTCTAAATAGGTATTAAACTGATCTGTTGCTATTGAAAGATGAAATTCCCAGTACTCAATTATAAACTGTAATCAGAAGTTTTATAACCAATTATTTGTAACCAAATGCACAACAAACAAAACCAAAGAACTGTTTGGACTACTAGAATAATTGCTGTTGACATTATTAATTCAAGAACTAAGTTAGAAAACGTCAAGAACTTGACTGTGAAGTATATATCTCCTCATATAAATATATGCCTCTAATTTCTTATGTGCCAAATAGAACTAAAGAAGTACAAGTAAAAAATCTGAGTTGCACTAAAATAACTTAATATAAGGTATTGAACACCTTAATAAAACACAGGAAAAAATATAAACGTTGGCTGGATGACTTTTATGTTCAGAACTATAAAATTAATCAAAGACTGGAGGAAAGTATTGTCGACAAACTAACAGAGATGCTAGAAACAACCATAAGTTTTCCTAACATTCTGTGCATTTCATAAAATATGAAATATTTTTTAGTAGTTTTTGTATTTCATAGTAAATAATTTTTAAAAATGCATCCAAGATTAGTAGAAGTTTCTAACGTAAGTTATTTGGAAATTACTCATATCTGAAGAAATAGAAAAATAAAAGATTTCAGCTTCCATAGAGATGTAAATTTTGTATATGGGATTGTCATTGCATCTACAATTGAAATTATTGAACATTTCATATTAAAAAATAATAATAAGCTAGGCTCATATGTTTCTTTGCTAAGTATAAGGCATTTATAATGAAAATTTCCAAGTTGCATGTAAGTCTCCATTTGGAAGCAGGATTTCCCTAATTTTCACTGAAGACCTTGATATTTTATATGATAGTGAAGGAGTATTCAGGTACCATTGTCTCTGTGGTATACCTATTAATATATGTTTTTGTTTTGTTTTGTTTTGGTTTTGGTTTGTTTTGCTTTGCAAAAATAACAACTGTGGGATAAACTTCTGGGTTTATTCTTCAGGGTTAGCATCTAGAGATCACATCTACATTGCTTTCACATTTCCTATTTGCTGTTGAAAAGGTGTGAGGATATTAACAAAACATTTAACAAAATAACTGAGAACTTTTAAATGATATCTGAATTGAAAATAAAACCAGACACAGAAAATCAGTTTATTTTTTCCTCCAGATTTCCATCTGTCCTGACGTTCCAGCTGAAAGATGAAAAATCTTGAATGCAGTATAAGGGAATTGTTAAGTAAAAAAACATTTTAAAAAGGATGGAATACTTTTTTGCAGGAAGAGTGTAGGAATATTTGCAGAATGCAATATTTAGGGGAAAGGCATGAAGGAAAGATAAAAATGTCAGTTACAACTGGGTGTGCTGAAAATAGTTTAAGAAAACTGCAGGAAAAAAAAATAATAGAAAGGGATTACAGCACAAAATCAACAGCTGTAGGTACTGTTTATGCTCCTCAATCAAGAAAAAATTAAACTCATTGGATGGAAAAAAAAAAAAAAAAAAAAAAAAAAAAAAAAGTAATATCCTTTTTAAAGGTGCATGAAAAGAAGTTATCTTTGCCATATTTAACCATGTTCAGAATGTTCAGAATAACATACTTCTATTAACACTGGTTTCTAAAGTCTTAAGGAGAAAAATATCCTGTTGTTATTATTACTTTCCATTTCCTGTTAGTAAAAGATTTTTCTCAGAACAGAATGTTTTTATTTCATTTTTCTGTGATACAAGTTACTTTTGCTTTTGGAAAACAATGTGGTAGTAAGCAGGTTGAAATCAGATCATAAAGCTTTTGAGAAACCTTACTTAATATTAGAACATTTATTTAGCTGTTCATGTAGACTGAATACAGTAAGATTTTGAGACTCCCTTGTGCCAAATGAAACTTTCTGTACTGCAGCTGAAGCTTAAATTGAATAGGGACATACAGTTTATAACAGGGAGTGGAGTGGTCCAACCATAATAGCTGTAGAATGTATCATGTATCTAACCTCCAATTCTGGCCTCTTCCAGAGATGACATATTGCTGTGAGTTGTAAGAAGACTGACTGCTGTTGTTTGTTTGGAAAACTATCATGGCTTTTAGGTGGAAGAAACAATATTGTCTGTGTTTCACTGTATGTGGTGTTAAAACGGATAAGATTAACCTCTAGAAAGTAACAGAAAATAGTTCTGATGTGTCTGAATTCAGTCTGCTTTATAGCAACTTGAGATTATTTGCCACCATGCACTGTAAACTGCACAAAAAATCCCACCTCTGACAATTCAAGCTCTGCAAATTAATTATTTATTATAATGTACAGCTCTATAAAACTATTGTTAGCATAGAAAATCCACTCAATTTTTGAATTGATCTGGGTTTGCTGATTTATGGGATATTCGATCAGAATTATAGATGTTGGTAGCCATGGATTAGCCTGTAGTCAGAGAAGACTGTAGATGAGAAATAACTTACATCATGAACAGTGACAGGTAGCAAATAAATGTGGTTGCAGATGAATGTTGGAAACTGAACTTTTGAACTCTTAAGCACAAGTTTATCACTTGCTAGCTGCAAACATGAATGCTTGGTTCTACACTGTGATAACACCTAGACTGTAAAACTGGAACACAGAGGTCTCCAGTTAATAAAGAGACCACTGATTAGGAGGCTGACCATACATTGTGCTTCTGTATGTAGGCTATTTTTATTGAGAGAATCAGGCCTAGGGAAATATATATATATATGTATATATATGAAGGAAGAAGGAAGTTTCGAGGAGACAAATATTTGGAATCTCCAACATTTGAGACTGGAAACTTCAAGTAGCCATGCAGCAAGAACCAGCATAACCTTTTGTCTGACTTTCCTATACTTTCAATGACCTCTGTGATAGAGGGACAGTTAACATGAAGAGAAAATGATTTCGAGTGGGAAAGTGAGAAATTGCATCTGACCATCAGATAGGGTAAAAGTTATAATCAGAAAGAAACCTCAGCATCCAGAGCAGTCATTTACTCTATCTTACCCACAATACTTTGTACACACACTCATTATCTGTTCCTAGGTAAAATCTGTATAGAAAATAAGTGGTAAGAACACCATGGATTTTCATAGATATTAAGTTATTAAGAATTATGAAGAAGAGTTATTAAGAATATGATCTTTGGAACTACATCTATGAAATTTATTCTATAAAATGACAGACCTCTAATCTGAGTACAGACCAAGAAAACCTGCTTTGCACAAATTTAGCATACTTTTCGGCCCTGAAACAACCAATCTCAATACAACAACTAGTGAAGGACTCTGAGAGGGGAAAATTCCCCTATATTTCTAATGTCTCCAAGAGGGGACAAATTCCATTACAGTTTGCAACCAGAATCTAAATATTAGCATATTTGAAACAGTTTGCACATACCTTGTAGAGTTAATATAAACTGTATACTGATGACATCTGATAGTACGCCTTCTTGTCCTGTTTGACATTTTAGAGAAAGAAAATATAATTAACTTAGAGCAGAGTTATTATACTTCTACAATTTAATGTTTCTATTTTGGTCTTGTATCATTTCAGGGCTTCCAAACTTTAAATAGTATTCCTCTGTCAGCTTTGGAGAATGCAGGTCTGGAGTGAAGATTGAATGGATTGCTAGCAGTTGAAAAAACATGAATATTTTTTCCTTCCTATACCAGCACCTAATGGAGATTTATTATTATTTACATTAGAGTAGGAGTATTTTTCCTCTAAAATATAAAATTTTATTTCCTCCTTCTCATTCATCATTTCAGAGACCAAGCTGTCACAAAGTATACTGTCAGAGCATTATGGAGTTGGAGTGACGATCTCTCTTTAATATTAGATGGGAAAAAAGTTTTTTTCTGGTTATTACAGTATATAAATCTATAGTATATTTTCTGATGAGTTTGCTACTTTTCTAAAAATGTATTTCCCCTTGAATTTAACTGCACAGAAACAAATTAGGACAAGCCTTGTGTATTAACCAAGCTGACATTCAACCATGTAGGCAGATCTCTGATGTGCAATGCAGAAAATTGTCCTCCCTTACCAGATATTACCACATTTCCACTTACTAATGAAATATCAGAGATGCAATATCTCATACTGAATAGCCTCAAACTTATTTAAATTTCAGATTTTAATTTGTCAACAATATTACATATTGGATGTACAGCAATTTCCAAGAGCATTATGACAAATAAATAAATAATAAAAAGAACCTTCAACCCTATTCTCTACCATCTTTTCCTTGGAAACATGTTAAGAAGAAATTATGTCCTTTGCATATACCCCAAGTTGGGCAGGTTATCTATTTCAAGATACACCATGAAATTCATTAATATGGAGAATGTGAAGGTTAATATATCTTATTTTCTATCATTTCCATTGGTATAATATTATTACTGACATTCCTTTGTTCATCCAAGAGATTAAGTCTTGTAGCCATTCATTATATATCTTAAAAGAAAGTTGAATGTGAACACAAGTTGCACAGAAAGCTTGAAATTCAAGTAAATACTGACAGCTAAGGAATGTTTTATATTTAGTATTTCATTTATCTAATTGAAATGACATTTCAAACTTTTTACATATAGCTGAAATTGCAGCAATAATGTTTTCTTAAAAATATGGTTTTGCAGTCAAGGAATGCATTTCTTTGATTTTAGTCCTGTCACATCATTTAAAAAATAAAGATAACCTATTTCCGTTTTCTCAAAGATTGCATAAAGTTTAAATGAAGCTGTCATGACAGAAATGTAAAATGTGAAGAACAGTCTAAAATATTACAAAAAACTTTCACTTAGGCTATGTCTCTGCCATCAGAGGCTATTTGTTCCAATTTTCATACTAGTAGATGATGCAGTGCATGTCATTTTGAGTAGAAAAGGAACAAAATAGATATGCAAGTGGACAGGGAGAAGAAAAATTGCATAGGATTTATCTGAAAACAAATCAAAACAATACTAACAGCAATGAAGTTGTTATTAACAATAAAGTTGTACTTAAATACAATAGCTTCTCTCAAAACAGTTATACTTCTAGCAATTCCCAAATGTAAAGAAATTAAATCAAAATGCAAGGGCCTGATTCTGTCATCATTAGACGTTTAAAGACACCCATAAAAGCATTCTCAAGATTATACTGTCTTCTTAGAAAGAAAGTTTGAAAGCAATCCTGGGCACAGATTTCAAGAAAATATTCTAGATTGTGTGCAGTCAGAAGTTCAAAGGAAATGAAAGCCATTCTATAGAATTTCTTCTCAGATTCCTTTATGAATATGATATTATGATGATACTATCGCACTTACAAGCAAGTATTAACCAGTTTCTTCCAGACTGGTGCAGTGACTAATGCAAAGCACTTATTGTTTCTTTTGCCTTTCAATATGCCATGAGTAAAGCTACTGTAGGGGTTAACATAAACAATCAAAGAATGATTTCTCTGTATGGCAAAGGTCTACAAAAATGCTAAGTTTCAGAACTTAACTTTACAGTTAGTTTATAACAAGTAAAAAGCAGGAGCTGTTCCACTCAGCTGTTTTACTTAAGAATTTGCCTAAGTTACACAGCATAAAAATTGAACATGGAGGACATAAGCCAGTGGTAACTATTTCTGAGATACTAAAAAATATTAAAAGAAAGGAAGTAACACACTGTTTATTTGTTTATTTCTGATAATAGAACTGAACACAGAGAATCATAGAATTGCTGAGGTTGGAGAAGACCTTAAAGATCAAGTCCAACTACAACCTAGTCATACTACCCTAACTAACAACCCTACACTAAATCATGTCTCTGAGCACCACATCTGTACAGTTTTTAAATGCAGTCAGAGATGGTGACTCAGTCATCTCCCTGGGGAGCCTACTCCAGTGCATAACAACCTTTTCTGTAAATAAACTTCTCCTCATATCCAATCTAAACCTCCCCTGGTGCATCTTGAGGCAATTTCCCCTCATCCTGTCACCTGTCACCAGTGAGAAGAGACTAACCCTGCTCTTGCTGTACGACCTTTCAGATATGGGAAGAGTCTCCCCTCAGCCTCCTTTTCCCCAGACTAAACAACCTCAGTTCCTTCAGTTGCTCCTCATAGGGCATATACTTCAAGCCCTTCACAAGACTTGTTGCCCTTCTTTGGACCTTCTCCAGCACATCAACGTCCCTTCTGTACTGAGGTGCCCAAAACTGAACACAGTACCTGAGGTGGGGCATCACCAGTGCAGAGTACACGGGCAGGAGTACTTCCCTAGTTGTGCTCACCACACCATTCCTGAGACAAGCCTGTCCATAGTCCATAGTCCACAATCCACTGTCCAGTAAAATTAGGAGTACTTATTCCACAAATACATTTCTTTGCATTCTCACATGTATTTTAAGTTCACCTATGACATATTTTAAGTTCACCATGACACCTATTCTGCCTTATTTTGTAGCCAAGTAACTGTATGATACAAAGTGGTAGAATCTCTACAGTGACTTTTTCCTAATTTTTTTGAGTATCAGCTACTGTGTTGGAGGCAGTACTGCTCAGGAACTATGTGTTGCCACTATCAGGACTTGCAACAGGATGTGATTTCTATTCTCTCAATTGTATGATTTTTGTCTTGTCAGAGTGTTTCCTGAAGTGAGCATGGAAAGACTACATAACACTGCTAGCCATCAGTGCATTCATTTAATAAGCATTGGAATCCAGTGAAATCAGCTTAGAAGTATGATTTATTCATCAGAGACACTGCTGAAAAGACTATGAACATTACTGTGACTGAAAGGTTTTATAGAATGTTTTTTCATCAAACACCAATCTCATTGTTAATTCTGAAATTCAGACAAGAGTGACATGTTCTTCATCAGAAAGATAAAAATTTCCATCAGGATGCATCTTAAACTGAATAAAATATAATCCATGTGTCTAGATTTCCCTTCTACTACAAAAAGGACTCTCCATATTGTATTTACTTTTAAAAGGGAATTGGAAAGAAATAATCCTTTTCCCACATGGGAAAAGTATTGCATTGAATAGATTTCATGGAAATTAACTCATAGTGAATCTAAAAATAATCATAATTGGTGTGTTTTGTACTGACAGTAAGACCAGCTAGCTTTAAATAGTCTGATATGCAATTAAATGAGTTTAAATTATGCTATCTGAAACACAATCTATTTTTATAATTATTCTCTCTACACAAAAGAAAAGAAAAAGAAAACAACAAAAACAAACAAACAACAACAACAACAAAACTTTCAATATTTCTGAGAATATAAAGCAAGCAGCCCTAAGAAACTTCTGATGAAATTGCAGCTGAAATATACCCAGGGGAAAAATACGTGCTGCCTTCCAAACACCCTATTCCTAAACACTGCTGTTACAGAGAGTCAGGTATTTTTTCCCTTTAAAAATAAAGGTTTTTGTTACATCTCTTTGCAGCTGTACACAGAAAACAGAAAAGCCACCGGGCATGGGAACAGTATCCTTTTACTCATGGTCTCTCACTTTACTATATTTCTTTTATGTAAACTCTGTGTTATTCAGTGACTTTTCTTGTATAACCTTTAGCTTATAATTTGGAAATTGGACTGATCAGAAAAATTTTTGTAGCATTTGACACTTCAGAATGCTTTATTAAGCTCTGTATCAGCTATTGAGAAACAACTTCTTAGATATTTCCAATGCAAGCCTCTGTATGAACACATGAATAGATAATATCATTAAAATATACAAGTTTTTCATTTAATTGATGAAAAAGAGAGGTACACATCTGGGTTCCAACATAAATTTTTCTGCAGATACAGTCTGGGAACCAAAGGGGTAGAATATTGTTCATCTAGAACCCACAAATGCTAGATATATTTATAGTCTGAATATCAGATGAACTGCTTCACCATTTATTGTTAATGGCAGACATTAAATTTAAGTCTTCAAAATGCAGGAAATTAAGGAAAAATTAAAAAGCAAACCAGGCTGCCTCCACAAATGAAAGATTTGCCTTCAATATTTTTAGTTTCACAAGATAGATGTATATTAATCAAAAGCCAACTCAATAAAATTCCAAAACTTGAATCCTATGAACTTTAAGTAGATCTAAACTCCAAGTCATAAGTTTAGGTCTCAAGTGCAGGTGCCTATGTGGGCATATACATTTCTACTGTAATCAATCTATGTCAAGGGCAGTATTCAATTTGCACAAAGTTAGCCATTCTTCAGAATTGTTTACTCCATTTTTTTTATGTTTTTTTTTTTGTTTGTTTGTTTTTCACTCTATTTCTCAATATTTATTGTAGGTTAAATATGTGAATATTTAGCAGCTAAACTTAAAATTCACATGTGAACAATGTTGAAGTTACTTCATTTCACTTATTTTCTGTAGCTTCAAAATTAAACTTTAAGTGATTTCTTCATTTGTCATAAAGATAGTTGGAAATTGTGTTTTTGCAGGATAACAATGACTTTCACTTGAATTTTTGTTTTCTTTTTCTTCATCCAAAAGCCATTATACCAGAACAACTCTTCATTTCTATAAAATACATTTTTGTTTTTAGAAGATTAATTTGTTAAATGTGAGAAAATAATAGACAAATGATCTATCTTTTCAAATTACTTCTAGAAGGAAACACATCTATTACTGAGTTCTTCAAAAAGAGAAAACCTGCAAAGATTGTTGTCCATTGAATTTATATATTTTTTTAATCTTTTCCAAAAGTATTTTTAATAATTCTGTTAAATACAGTATGATTCACAGAACTTATGACTTCTCATGCTAAGGTGATTTCTGAGAGATTCTAGTCACACACTGACAAATCAGTAGAGTGACTAATAGAACACAGTGGCCCATTAGTACTGTTTGCAAAAACACTTACTCTTTATTTTCAGCATTGTATCCTGGGATGACATCCTGAAATAGCATGTGCAGAACTCTTGCTGAACCTCAAAGGAGCATCTATTATTAGTTAAGTATAACTTAATGGGAAAGAATAAAAAATGAAAGGGAATATAGTACATTTATAGTAACATGTCCATAATGCTGCATGCTGGTATCTTTCAAAAAAATATATTTGCTGTGTAAGTTTTAAGGTCAGTCACAACTCACCATGACTCACTGTTACTCATCTTCCTTTAAAACATTCTCTCTATAAATGAAAAATCTTCCACCTTCAAGACGATAGTGGCTATCTCTCATGCCTCAATTTCTGTATTTTTATCCACTACTTAATATTAGTTCCTATATTTTCTTCTGGACTGTCATTACTCTTCCTTAAGAGGAATCAAGCTGAATGCTTTTTCCATTTGACTAAGTACTGTCTAGTGGCTATGCTATACTCCATTTAAAACATGGATTTTCAGCCACTCTAATGTGCAATTGCATAAATGCAAATACATAGGCATTCTACCTAACTGTCCGAGTGATGATTAGATACAGGGTATTTGGGTGTGCAGTACTGCAAGGATAACTGAACAGACAATTTTCAAGGAATCTTTAGAAGTAGTTCTATCGCATATATACAATAACTGCATTTGCAGTTTACAGATTTATTTTGAAATAATAGCTCAATTCTTATGACATTGTTTTTCTTCTATGGGGAGATTATTCTTATTTTCACATTTTATTTCTTACTATGTGTTGGATTTTTGTGGTTTCTTTCTTTTCAGTTCCAATGTAAAAAAATACTTCTGCGTTATTTGTCAGAATATATATGTTGCTTCTATCAGAAAATCAGAATTCTCAAGTAAAATCAAAGGAGTAAGTATCTTTTTGTATTATGTACTGAATCAAACAAAAAGACTTAGTGAGAGGAATGCACTCCCTTTTACCAGAGTTTTTATTTTGCCATGTCCTGTATTTAATCACAATGTGTAAGCATTTACAGAGCTGGTAAACTAGGCTAACCTGTTCAGAAATGTTTTAAAATGAAAATCATATTCCCCCGAACTTTGCTTTTACCAATACCATTTAATGCTTCGAATTCCACTATTCAAATTTTTCAAAATAATTTTAACAGAGATACTTTTAACAGATGCAGATGTAGATGCGAAGGCAGTACATGCCAATGCCATGTGATATAGATGAGGTTTCATATCTGTTCAACATTCTCAAATTATAACTGTCTGTTCCAGGTTGTTCAATCTGAAGAACGAAGACGTGTTCTAGTTCTGTTTCTTGAGTTCTTGTTTAAATGCAAACAAATTAATCAACCATTTCTTCAGGTAGGAAATGTTTCATTAAAAAATGCTGCTGGCAAGTGTGTGTCAGGAAACACAATGGTAGTTTAAGTTATTTTTCATGCAATTTTCAGTAAAAGAAGATAGAGTGAATTAATTTGGGACAGATAGATGGGAGAGATGAGATGAAATTTATTTAGGAACTCTGTAAAACGTTTCTATTCCTGATAGCACCTGTGACAGAAAAGCCTAAGCATACTCCATCAGCATCAGTGGAGATACTCTGTGGAACAATTTGACCTTCAGAACCTGTTTTCCATTTCCTTACACTTTTTTGAAGGCATGTTTTGAATAAACACAATAATGCTTGTGTTTTGATTCTTTATATCTACTTCCCATGTGGGTCAAATTTAAATTATACGGAGGTGAGATTATTAAGACATGAGGTGACAGGATCACCTGAAATCAAACCACCCTATGCTACCTCCAGTTTCTCAAATAATACTGTATATCAAATTGTTATCAGATTTTACCTTTTGTATTCCACATAATTTTTTTTTCTTAAGTCTGCTATTTGCTCACTTTACTTGATAAAGAAGTGTTTCATCAATTATTTATGAATAAACTATTCTCAGTCACTCTGATACTGAGAGTTACTGAGATCTCTGTGGCAATTTCAAATAATGAAATCTGTTCAGACTCTTTAGTATATGGTTGGCTAGAGTTGAGAGATTGGATGTTTACATTAAAGTCTGAAATCTAAATTTATAAATCTAAATAAATTGCAATTCACTCACTTTCTATTCTACTTTTGCACAGAGAAGAAAATTATTTTGGATGCAAGTTATGAAAACAAACTAAGAACATAATGTTTTGTATAGCAGATTCTGTTTATTCAGTGGGAGAATAATCAAGTAAGATGTTTAAAAGATCTTAGCTTTCATAATACTTTGTTTATTCTCTTTTATTTCTCTTTCAAAACAGGACAGTAGGGGGAAAAGTTAAAAATACTGTCAGAAAGTCATGTGTCTTATTCAACTCAGGATATAACAAGAATAAATGTATTATGTGACATGTAGATACTACATAAAATTGCTCACATCATATCAAACTTCCATTAAGAATTATTCACACATGCACCAAATGATTTTATGTCTTTAAAGATTAGAGCTGAATGCATCAAAACTCTGAATTTTGATTTATTATCAGTAAGTGACTCTGCTTTTCAGCATACCATAACTCAAAACTATGTTACATGGCTTTAAAGAATAAATATATATATATTTTAAAAATAGTTATAGAAATACCATTTATGTATCTCATAATTACCATTCTTTGTAAAGGAAAAAAAAATCACATTAAAAAAATACTAATTGCAGTTGTATAAATAACATCTAAACAGAAGTATTTTATTTTGTTCTTCATTATAATCAATAATGTATTTACGGAGATACACCACATTATAATCTCCTGATAGTAGATAGTGATTGTGAATGGGAAGGAAAGATTTTGCAAAATGTTGGGTTTTTTTCCTATATACCTTGAAAGTATATTTTAGTATAAGTAATTCTACTAGATTTAAGTACTTTACAATTTAATAAAATTATACAGCTATATATATATGTATATATTAATTCTAATTATATAAGAGCTGCTCTCAAAGTAACACCTACTTCAATATGTCGACTCACAAAGTCAGCGGCAGGTGTTGGTGGCATGGCAGTAGAGACTCCCTGCCAGTATTCTGTTACATTTGGTTGCTGTGCAACAGATGTCAGCAGAGGGGCAGCCTGACAAAACAGCGTCTGACATGGAAGTGTGTATGAAGAAAAGATGTGTATCTGAATTCCTACAAATGGAAAAAATTGCACCCTTGGCATTCATTGATTCTTGCTGATCATTTATGGAGACCAAACAGTAGATGTTAACATAGAAAAAAAAAAGTGAATAGTGCATTTTAGCAGTGACCAAGAGTCCTTGTTTATCACTTGCAAAACCACATAGCTAAAGATGGTGACTATGTTGAATACTAGTGATTTGTACCTGAGAAAATACTTTATCAAATATTAATATGCTTGTTTTACCTGTTATGACTTCAATGGAAATGAAAAAGAGGCATTATTTTTGGAACATTTCACTCACTATCATTGCAGCCTCTTGGGCTGTGTTTTTATATTAAGACTCTAGCAGCCCAGAGTTCATGTGCAGTACAGACTGCAAATGAAGTCAGTTCAGATCCTGATGGCCTAACACATTTTATGGGATTTGTTATGAAATATCTTATTTCTTTTAAACTATTGCCCATAGACAAATTGATTCCTATTTTGGTTCTGAGGTATCTTACTAATGTCTATAAGTGCTCCCTTAAAGGAGGGTGCAAAGAGGACAGAGACATACTTTTTCAGTGGTGGCCAGTGCTGGGATCAGAGGCAACTGGCACAAACTCAAACTTCAGAGGTCACATAAAGGAAACAAGATAAAGTGCAGCCTCTGGCCATTTGGAGAGACTAACACTGTACCTGCTTCCAATAAAAGCAGGAAGAGAAAAGTCAGATTGTCAGTAGAGGGCTTTTAGTTAATACATAAATGAATGAATAAATAAATAAGCCAAGTTGACAACAGTCGAGCTATGTTTGATATGTTAAACCATTTTAGAGGAGACTGCATGCACAGAGATTTCCATCCTGCTATTCTGCCTTACAGGGCTGAGATAACATTTGTTAACATATTCAAACTTCAGCAGACTTTCTCAAACCAAATGGATACTGTGAAACTTTAGAATATTACCTGTCACTGCTTGAATGTTCTTATTTCCTTGAATTTTGGAACTTCACTATGATAACTCCACATCTGCTATATTTCATATCGTAAATTAAGGTAAACGGTTTGGGTGCTGTCATGTAGCCATATAGCAACACTTGCTAAATTGCTAAAACTTATTCAGCACATCTGTGGACCATAGAGATACAGGGCAGAACTAGCAGGAAAATGGTGCCATCTGTGGGTAGCAGGAATCAGGTATGTATGTAAGCATATGGGATCTAATATAGCACCCTGGTTATACATTTACATTATTCGTTATACTCCACTTTTAGTAATAATCAACAGAAAACATAGGTTAACCTTAGTTACTTCCCAAAGTCTCTCTCAATATTAGGATTTCTATCTCTGCAAATAGTGATTATATGAGGCTGACTACACGTTGACTCATTCTGCACAAGTTGGGCTATAATCTAGGCATCTGCAATATAGTACTAAGAAGATAAAATAACACCATGTGTGGACAGAAAGAACACTTGTTTCCAGACTCCAAAGACTTGTCTTTAGATAGCTGTTTGGACTTCATAAATGGCACAACTTCAAAGCCTACAAGATGACCTTTCAAAAATGGCACAGAGTGCTGATGTGCATGACTTATCACACCGCACTGTAATTCAGGTGTGATATCACTGAAGTTATTACAGATCCAAGCCACTGACAGAAGAAAAAAAGAAACAGATGTCATGAGTTGTGCAAAAGCAGCAATTCTGCTTCAATCAGTATTACTCTGCACTGAGTTAAATGTTTCTGAACAAATCGTTCAGGATTTTAGGAAGTCTCTGGATGCACTGCTATGTACTTTCTTTAGTAGAGAAGTTAATTAATTTGATTAAAACTAGTTTAATCTAATTAAACAAATAAACTATTTTCCATGTCCAGAACTATGTTGAGCAAATTATATGTAATAAGGAAAAAATAGGAGACAAAAATAACAAATTAGTTAAAGATTGTGTCACTCTCATGATTAATACTCTTACAAAAGGGTATAATAACATATCATCAAAATATATAACATTTTGTACTGGCAGTAGAACTATTTTTGGATCCAGGCATTTTATGTAGATAATGCTATCATTCAATCTTGATAATCAGATGCAGTCTATTCTGCCCCTGCTATTAATGTCATCCATGTGATATCTCCTTAAGACACTAGATTTCCCAGGAGAGTAAGAGTAATGCCTCTGAAGATTGAATTTGTCTGAAAAGTTTAGGAAAACAACATAAAAAAGAAACACACAGAAAATCAGAGAAGTTTGCCAAGATGTTTTGCAGCTATCCTAGATGACTTAATGATGTTCTTAAACTGCTATATGGAAATATAAGTAAACGGAATTATTTTCTGTACCCTATGCCAGGACCAACCACATAGCTCCCATCAGAAAGAAGCATTATCAAAAAGTTCGTCAAAAAGAAAATTTCTTTAATGGTAGGACTTCAGTCTGAAAAAGTAAAGAAAAACTTTTCTTCACTAGAGCTTTCATAAAGTCATAGAACGGTTTGGGTTGGAAGAGGCCTCAAGGATCGTCAGATTCCAAGCACCTTGCCACAGGCCTAGTTGCCATCCACTAAATAAGATTCCTTCATCCTGTCTTCATAGGAGAGGTGTTTTATACTATTTACTTTTTACTATTGTTTCTCATAACTCAGTTGTTGTTTATCTAAGACTCCTCTTCACAAACAGATATAGGCATACAACTGAATTTACATACGTGGGTTGTTCACTTTGTATCCCTTTAAAAGATGAGGAAAAAAATGGGATATCTGTTATCACAATACATAAAGATTAACTTCATAAACATGAAATCAAAACAAACCAAGAATTTCTCAAGCATTTGTCACAAAATGAACACAAGTTGAGATTCAGGAAAACTGAATTTAATCTATGCAAGCAATCTAAGCTAGCATCAAGATAAACTAGCGTAACAGCCATTGATGACAGACTCTCTGGCATTCCTAAAAAAGAGCTACTGTTGAAAGTGCTCTATCACCTGAGTCCTCTTCTGAATTATGTCTATGATCAAAAACCATATCAAAGACCCTTTTTTGAGTATAACAAGGTATATGATTAGTGCTTGAGAAGATTGCCTGCCACTGTATAATTCATGAATGTAGAAAATTATTACTTACTAAATACTTGATTTTAGTCCTTGTATTTGAGATAACAGGAAATTATAACCATGGTCTGAAATCATAAAGTGGAGAACTGTGTTCTAGAATTAAACATCCTGACATTTTAAGTCCTTTATGACACTGCAATTATTGTTCTTCATATTATGTTCTGTGTGTATGATCATAGATATCCACATAACAGTTAACCCATATAAGTCCAGGTATGTGCTATGCTACACTGTGCTGAACATATAACATTATCTTCAGGCCTGCATTGTGTGGCGCACATTCCTTGATCACAGGATAAGCTTTGTCTCCTTTGTTTCATACTGGAGATTAAACAGTCTGACACAAACACTGCAGCAGGAAGTTCTCCTGTAAAAATCCTCTATATTTTGTCAATATACATAATAAATAGAGTTGTTTTCCTATAAGAAAATGCTATAATGCTATCATAGTTCCAAGAGATCAAAAAGAAAGAATTCTTCCTGGACTGGATCTGTTCAGCAAGCTGTGGTTTAAATCAATCTGGTGTCTATTATCCAAGGCTACATGTATGCCAGATTCCCAGAAACTGAAGGGATATAAAGCTTACTATCTACATTCCTCTTTTTAGTCTCATTAAGGCATATATTTTGTTAAGTAATTTGTTGTCAAGCCTTGATTACTGAGATCCAAGCAAAACTCTGTACTACATCTCTCACACACCATAGGATTAGAATCATTGAAACACAAATGTTGGAAACAATCATTCAGTCCAACCATCCACCTACCACCAATATTACCCCACAAAACCATGTCCCTTAGAACAGCATCTAAACATTTCTTGAATACCTCCAGTGATTTATATAATACCTCCATTGATTTAACCACCTCCCTGTGTAGTCCATTCCAACACCTGATCACTCTTTCAGAGAATAAATTTTTTTAACATCCAAGCTGAACTTCCCCTGGTGCAACTTGAGGCTGTTCCCTCTAGTCCTATCACTAGTTACAAGGGAGTAAAGGTCAACCCTCATCTTGCCACAATCTCATTTCAGGTAGTTGCAGAGCGTGACAAGGTCTCCCCTGAGCCTCCTCTAATCAGTACTAGTTCCTTAAACTGCTCCCCATAAGACTTGGATTCCAGACCTCTCCCCAACTTCAGTGCCCTTCTCTGGACACAATCCAGGGACTTGATGTCTTTCTTCTAGTGAGGGGCCCAAAATTGAACAAAGTTGTCGTGAGGTGTGGCCTCAGCAGCACCAAGTACAGAGGGATGATCACTTCTTTGCACCTGCTGGCAACTATTCCTTATACAAGCCAGGACCTTAACCTTTAATTGGTTAAAGGAAGTACCTTGATACTGAATTTCCTCATATTACCAAGGTATATCAGAGGTTTTACCTGAGATTAAATCTAACAAGGAGAGGTTAACCCTTCTGAACCTTTGCAAATTCCTCTATTGGATTTTCCAAGAACTCTTCTTTATGTCTCAGGCTATAAACTATCCAGAAGACTCCTGGGGTGCACTGACAACAACTTCTTCATCTCACTATTAGATAAACTAAGCAGAGGTGAAGCATTACTGGATCTGGTACTCACCAACACAGAGATCATTAAAGAGATTAAGATTGGATGCAGTCTAAATTGTAGTAATCACACCCTATTTGAATTTCCGAAATCAAGAAATATGGACTTGGCAAAAATCAAAGTCAGGACTTCAAGCTTCAGAAGATCAAACTTCCAACTTTTTAATGAATTAGTAGGAGAGGTCCCCTCAGGGACAAAGAAACTGAGCAGAGCTCAGGATTCATTCCAGAGACTGTAACTACCCTTTCACAGTTGCTGTATGTATTTTTTAACCGTTCCCTGAATACACCCATGAGGCACCGTCATATTGGCTGCTGGGTTCATCCTTGCTTTGTGGTGGAGTCCTTAGAGCCAGCTGGAACCAGCAGCATACAGGACAGCTCCAACTTTTTCTCTCAGAGGCCACTCATGAAATTAACTATGCTATCAGTAAGCCCTGAATGGAAACAAGGATATGGATTCTGAACATTAATAATAATGATAATGATAATGATAATGATAATAATAATAATAATAATAATAATCTTAACAGTTCTGGAAACCAAGTAGTTTTAATGTTATCTTCACCCATCAAATAATAATATATAATACAAAGTGCATATTTAAGAATGTATCACTGTTATTAATAACCACTTTCAAATGTTTTCAGAAAGGACCTAGGAACTTTCTCAGATATTTGTTTATTATGTTGAAATTGTATTGTTTATGTAGGAGTAGATAGTATACTACACCCATTAATGCATTAGGGCATACTGAAGAGGCACTCTAGACCCCAGTGCTTGCTCAGAGTTGTCTTCATTTCTGCAACTGTAAAAAGCAACTAGAAAATATATAGAGACAATGCAGGAAAATAAAGGTTACAGTTTATATTCCATATGACATAGATGTATAGCCCATGGAGTTCTCTTAAGTTTACAGTCAGAGACATGGGAAAGAAAAAAAAAAAAAAAAAAGAAAAAAAGAACATCAGTAAAGAAAAAAATTCTGTAGAAGGCAAGTCCTTTTTCAAGAGTTGTGGAGGAAGAGTTCTTTACCTGAAGAATAGAGGGACTTGCCTTTTTAAAGTTTAAGTATATTGATTTATTTGAAGTATGAAGCAGGAACAGAGAAGGTCTAATTCAGTCATTTCAATGTCAGAAAGAACTTTCAAAATGTAGAAGGTAGTATTACTAAAATGGTTTGCAGAGTTTTGCCACTGTTTGGTACTGACAGCTAGTAAGTTGTTACTGTTTTTAATGTAAGGTCACATTCTTCATGGGCAAATTCATAACTTTTTTTTCCTAAAATTCTAACTAAAATATTGTTGAAATACTTCAAATAGTTCAATATGAGAAAAATAAATATACAAATTGAGAGATAAGTTCCAAGTGAATTAATTACAATTACAACTCCCTGTTTACAGATTTTATTGATTTTTGTTTTGTTTTTAAACTAAATGATGATCTTTTATCTTCTCTCCTAGATATGAGCAATATAAAGCACTGCAACGCTAAAGTATGGACACAATACAGATATTATTTGAACCTAATTATCCTGGTATTAGGGATATGAGTACGGTCTTAGAACTCTATGGATTTTGAGAATGGAGTCACTAATCTCAAATGTTATATTTAAAAGGAGGGAAAACAGACATGAATAAGGCAATGCACTGTTAGAAAGTGAATCTGTTATAAATTCAAATAGATTATATCCATAAAGAAGGGAGTGAAAGATAAGCAATATTTTTATTATCTTCACAGAAAACCAAAACAAAATAGCTGATTGAAGATTCAAGTTTGAATTTATGGTGTGGAATTTACAATCAAAAAATATTTCATATTTTATGGTTTACAGCTGTGTTTAAATAAATCTATCTAATTACGTTGTAGGCAGCTTTGTAATCACAGGCTAATCCTGTTTGCCTGCCTAGAACATGATAACAACAAGCTCCACTGGGTTATTAAGATTTACAAATGTAGCAGACTCTGCATTTATCCTGAAGTTCCTTTCTTTCCTTTTTCTACTAAACCTGATTGACTTTCTGCTTCAAAGAATCATGTCTATGACCTTAAACTGAAAGTAAGAAAGATAAGTTAATTCCTGACACCTTCCCACAAAGACCAGGCCATCTGGACACTTTATAACAGGTGCTTCTGGGACTTGGAGCCTAATTCTGGCCCAGACACTGTTCTGTGTGGATGACTCCATCAGTGTGTGCAACTGCGCTTTGCATTAATTGAAGGGACTCAAAAAGGCCAAGTACAGCAATTAGTCAGTTGGTCATGCAGAAAACAGAATAGTGGCTTAATGCCACTGAATGCTGAATGCACAGATGTACAGCACCATCAACTTTTGCTCTCCGTGGTACTCTGCTAATCTCTGGCAGATAGAGCAAAGATTTGTCTTAGTCCAGGTTTTCAGACTCCTGGAAGCAACAATATAAATTCTACACCCACTTGGGAGAGAAAATTGTGTGTTTGAATGACCTGAAAAGAAGCCATATCAGCATAAAATTATCAGAATAGTAAAAATGCCAGATGGGCTAAATATGCTAGTTAGATTTTGAGATTCCAGTCTGAGCTTTTGGTTCTATCTAACAGGAACTTGCACATACAATAGAAGCTATGATAGATATATAGGAGTGGTAATGAAAAAAGGAATGTAAGTAAAACTGGGTTGCTGGGTACTTTTTTTGTTGCTGTTTTTTTGTTTGTTTGTTTGTTTGTTTGTTTGTTTGTTTTTTGTTTTTTGTTTTGTTTTTTGTTTTTGTTTTTGTTTTTGTTTTGGTCTGGTTTTGTTTTGTTTTGTTTTGATTTGTTTTTAAATACGTCTTTGGTGGTTGAAATGTGTACCACTGTGCTATACAGAGAAGGTTGACTAAAAAATATGGGAAAATTGCGTAGCACTGTAATGTGAAATTCCTAGACTGAACCTTCTTTCCAAAAAACTGAAATTTGGCTTTATGTAGAACCACTGTTATGTTTTCCAGGAATTTTTAAACTGAAATCATAGTTCCATTAGGCCATAATTTTCAGTATTACGTTTTAACTAAATTATCCTAAATTTCAATGAATGTAAGAGCAGTGTGCATCTGTTACATTGCAATACTTCAATTGCCTTCACTCATAGTCCTTACAGAAGAAACTATAATAGTAAAAAGTCTAGAAACCTACAGATCTAAATTTTCTTTGAAGAAAAAAATTGCTGACTATTTTTATAGATAATATTTTAGTCATTTTACTTCAATGATGGGAAAATAATGCTGAAGTTTTAGACTGGAGTAAGTCATTGCTGATATAATTCTATCTGTATTGCTTCACTCCAGCTATGGACTGAATTTAGAAAATTCTTCTTCAGATTCATATTATCCTTTCTTTTCCTGTGTAAGCATCTGAGAAGTCAAGAGTTTAAGACCCTGGAGAACCTGTGATAGAAATACTGCCTTATGCAGCATCGTTTACTGAAACACAAATATTTTTCCAACTTGTTACGTTCCTAAATTATTATACTATGTACTCCCTACATGAAAAGAAATAATGTTATTTTAAACTTCAAATATTAACATGAATGAACAGTCTATAATTTGTTATTGGATTATTTTAACTATTTTTGCATGCTCAGTACAACATTTAAAAGCAAGAAAAAGAGAAAATTAAACAAGTCATACATGTAGAATGCTCCAAAAGTAATGCCTCCCGTTTCTTTCCATGGAGACACAAAGAGCACAATGACTACTGAGCAAATTCTCAATTACAAAACACTAGTTTTCATCTTACTTGCTGCCATTAGCTATGCATTTTTGCCAGCAAGGAAAAAGAGCCTGCATGCTGCACTCATAAAAATCTGCGTGGTCATACAGGACGAAGTTTGTCTTTCACACTGCTCTCACCACTGCTAATATTCACCAGCCACCACATCATTGCACTCACATCCCCAGTTTGTTTGGTGTCTGTAATCATAAAGCAAGCATTAATGAAAGCCAAAGGATGACATTGTTTCTGCATGGAAGAATTCAGTTTTTACAATTGAATATTAATTCAATTAATTTCAATTGAATTCAGTTCAATTTCAGCTTTTCAGAGGGACTTGGATAGACTGAATTGATGGGCCAAGGCAAACTGTATAAGTTTCAGTCGGGCCAAGTGTCAGGTCCTGCATTTTGGTCAAAACAACCCCAGGCAACCCTACACACCTGGGGAAGAGTATCTGGAAAGCTGCCTGATAGAAAGGGACCTTGGTGTCCTGATGGACAGTCACCTGAATATGAGCCAGCAGCGTGCCTACATGCCCAAGAAGGCCAATGGCATCCTGGCTTGTGTCAGGAATGGTGTGGTGAGCAGAACTAGGGAAGAGATCCTGCCCCAGTACTCTGCACCGGTGATGCCTCACCTTGAGTACTATGTTCAGTTTTGGGCACCTGAATTCAGAAAGGACATTGAGGTGCAGGTCCAAACAATAGAAAAATGGCTTGTGAAGGGCTTGGAGAATATGCCCTATGAGGAGCGACTGAAAGAACTGGGGCTGTTTCATCTGGGGAAGACGAGGCTGAGGGGAGACCTTATTGCTGTCTTCAAATAACTGAAAGGCAATTGCAGCAAGAGAGGGACTGGTCTCTTCTCACTGGTGACAGGTGACAGGATGAGAGGAAATGGCCTCATGTTGCACTGGGGGGCCTAGGTTGGATATCTGGAGAAGATTATTTACAGAAAGGGATGATATGCACTGGAATAGGTTCACCAGGGAGGTGGTTGATTTGCCATCCCTGAACGTGTTTACAGTCTGGATGTGATGCTCAGGGACATAGTTTAGAAATGGGTTGTTAAAGTTAGGGTAGGATGGTTAGGTTGTAGTCGGACTTGATGATTTTTAAGGTCATTTCCAACCTGATCAATTATATGATTCTATGATAAAATAACACAGCTTTCATTTATATGTGTGCCTCCGGTGGTGCAGTGGTAGAATTGCTGCTTGCAACACCAGAGGCCCGGGGTTCGAATCCCCCCTGTGGCGCAAATGGCAGAAATGCTGCTCTGCTACACAGAGGGGCTCGAATCCCGGGAGTTGGACTCGATGATCTCTAAGGTCCCTTCCAACTCGCACGATACTATGATGATGATATGTACTTCCATATCAGACATGATTTTTTCAGACTGTCCCTCTGCTACCATCTGTCACACAGCAACTAACTTTAACAGAATATTGGTGGGAAGGTTCAACCTCTACTACCATACAACCAACATCCGCCTCTGACATTTTGAACCAATGTTATAAAATAGGAGGCATTACTTTTGCATTATCCCTCATCTGTTGTTGATAGCTACAGAAGAAATGAGGTCAAAACTAATTCTGTAGAACTAAAGTGACATATACAAGAACCCAAAATACTGTTCTTGTTTGATGCTATAGGCGTTTGCATTTCTCACCTTCTTTGCTTATTAAGGAAATAATAAGTGATTCTATTTCAGAAGCTTGCAAGTGAAAATCCATACCACATTAAGACTACCTGGTTTTCATAGGAAACCAGGGACAACACTTCATTCTGTGGATGCAATCAGTCTGCTGTATCTGGGACTAGCCATAGGTGGTCTGATACAAACCAATCTCTATCCCTTAACCTTGGTCTCAAGTATCTAGACATTTACTTTTTACAAGTGTTTCTCACTTAACTGTGGTACTGTGTGACTAAGCATGCAACCCTCTTGTAATATCATTATCTCTTTGGAACTATATGTGTGATTGTAGAATCACAGAGTCATCATGGAATGGCTTATTTATACTTATTTATTTAAAGATCACCTAATTCCAACCCTATACCTTGGACAGGGTTGCAACCCAATAGATCAGGCTGCCTAGGACCCCATCCAGCCTGGGCCTCCAGGAATGGGGCATCCACAGCTTCTCTAGACAACTTTTTCCAGTGCTTCACCATGTCTGAGATCTATATCTCACTTCTAATAGCTTTAAAACCATTCCACTTGTCCTACCACTGTCAGACCATGTAAAAAATCAGTCTCTCTCTTTTGTAGAAGCTGTTTATAAGTACTGGAAAACTGGTGAGATCTCCCTACAACCTCTCTTCTGCAGGATGAGCAAGCCCAACTCTCTCAACCTTTCAAAATAGGAAGGGTGCTCCAGCTCTCTCATCATTATCATGGTTATTCTCTGGACCTGCTACAAAGGCTCTATGTCCTTCTTGTGCTGAGGGCCTCAGATCTGGACACAGTACTTCAGATGGGGCCTCATGAGGGCAATCACCTCCCTTGCCACCCATCCCTCTTTTGATGCAGCCCAGGATAAAGTTGTCTTTCCCAGCTGCAAGCACACACAGCTGCCTTACGTCCATCCAGCTTTTCATCCACCAGAACCCTGAAGTTCTTCTCAGCTCCAATAAGTTCTTCTCACAGTTTGTATACATAGCTGGGGGTGCCTCAATCCAACTGCAACATCTTGCAGCTGATCTTATTAGGCACTTTCATTGTCATCCAGGATAGTTCTCACTGGTCTAGTTACATGAACCTCCCTTACTCTGAGTCTGTTTTGCCCATGACAGTAGTTGCTGAGTAATCTCTCAGACAGGAGAGAGATCCTTATTCCCTCCCCTTATGTCCTTATCTCAACTCATGAGTGTTTTGTTATCCTATCTTCTTTCTCTTTTCTTTTGAGGAGTGGGAGTGAGAGAGTGGCATGGTGGTGTTTAGCTACTTACTAATGTGAACCCACCTTAGTTGTACATAGTCACAAAAACTAAATAATAAAGTTCTATAGACATCATTCAGAAAGCTGAAATTGCAGGCAACAGGAAAAGGATGTTTATCTTAGGTGATAACCTAAGATAAACAATTTGTTTCTTCTGCATTATTAGGAATTAAATTCTGTGTTATTGCTTTAAAAGCCCTATAGGCTTTAGGAAGTTCAATACAGTGTTATGCTAGCTTGAGAAAAGATTCTTCTTGGAAGGCCTCACAAGTGTGTGTGAGTGATTTTCCTCCTGAGGTAAAATACTCAAAACTAAAGATCCCAGAATAAACAAAATGATGCACATTAGAACATGTAGATTTGTGTGTGTGTGTGTGTTCATCCAAAATTTGAGACTAAGACAGTAACTTGACAAAATTATGATAGTATTATTTGGAAAATACTGCATTTAATAGTACTTAGATTAGGGATTATTTCCATTGTGGGTTTCAATATTTACATAGTAAATAAATATAGAGCTTTAATTAGTCTTTATACTACTAATAACTTAAATTTACTTACACAAATAATTATTCCATAAATATATAAAAAACATTAAAAATAATTGTGTGCAATTAGATCCTTCTCTTATGATTAATTGGATTAATTGGGTTTTAAAGTCTTGTAAATTAGACATCGGTTTCTTGTGGAAAACTAAATTTCACTGTGATATGTAAAGTGATAATAAATCTTTAGCTAAATGTGTATGAACAGTCACACAGTGACTATTGTGTGATGTTGAAGGTCTTAAGTAGTAATCAGAAGAATGAAGATCATTTGAAGGCCAGTCATCAACAGTGTGCACCAAGGATCGATACTGAGGCCAACAGTGTTTAACTTCTTCATTAATCACTTAGACAATGTGGCAGCATGCACCCTCAGTAATTTGGCAGATAATAAAAAACTGGAAGGAGTGGCTGACAATGGGTGTAATGCCATTCAGAGGGACAGGCTGGAGAGCTGTACAGGCAGGAATTTAAATTCATCAAAAGTGAAATGCACATTTCCAGGGAAATTCCTGGTGAGGAATAACCTTGTGAGCCAGTAAATACTGATATATATACATATATATATATAAATACAGCGGCTGATAATCTGTAAAGGAATTTCATTGAAAAAGGACATGAGGCACTGAAGGAAAACAAGTTGAACTGAAATAAGCAATGCACCTCAGTGGCATGGATGGCTAAAAGCATCCTATGTTGCATTAGAATGGGTATTTCTAGCAGGTCAAGGGAGTTAATCCTTTCCCTCTACTCAGCACCATAGAGTCCATAACTACATTGCCCTGAGCACCTCAGCATAAGAGTCCAGTAAAGTGCCACTAAGATGATAAAAGAACTGGAACAATTTTATGAGAAAAGACTGAGAGAGCTAGAACTCTTCCTTCTGGACAAGAGAAGGCTCACAGTGATCTCCATGTATAAATATCTGATTTGGGGGATGAAGGAGTAAAGAATTTGGAGGTAGACCACTCAGTGTTATCAAGTTAACATACAACAGTCCACTCTTAAAACAAAGAAATAGCAGTTAAACATAAGAACAAATGAACTGTTTATGATTAAGGCGATCAAATGCTGAAATAGGTTGTTCAGTGAGACTGTAGAGTCTCTATCCTTGGAAATACTGAAAACCTGATTGGATATTTTCTTGGACAGTCTGCTCTACCTGATCATGTTTTGAGCACGGTGTTAAGACTTGACTGATCTTCAGAGGTTCCTGATTAAAGAATTTCTCTACGATTCTGTAGCTTATTGTACCTAACTTCAAGCTTTCTTTGATGAGTATCAAATGCCTTCCACTTAAAAACATACATCATTTTATTCTCATCCTGAATGGTTTGTTTAGTGCCAAATGCTGAGTTTGGACGTAAAGGTGAAGTGTGAGTTGAAAATTGTGTTTATGAGTATTCAAACAGAATTCCTTGCACTTTGTATTCATTTTTATTACAAAATAACTCTTCAGAGAATGCTTCCAGATGAGAAATGCTTCCATTGCGCTCCAAGCATCATATGTGTGGATTGTACTGTGACTAAATGACAGTAACAGTAGACAGAATTTCAAATATTAATCAAAATGTTATGCATCCTGTAGGAGACATAGCAGTTCAGACATTAACTCACAGTCCAGTGGCCCTTGAGAAAGAGCTTGAGAGTAAAAAAGTTCTTAGATCTCTAGAAGCAGAATCACAACAAAGATGCAAACAGATGAAAAAAACACACAAACCGTGTGCCTCCAGTGGCGCAGTGGTATAAGGTGCTGCTTGCAGCACCGGAGGCCCAGGGTTCAAATCCCCCCTGTGGCGCAAGTGGCAGAAATGCTGCTCTGCTACACAGAAAGGCTCAAATCCCGGGAGTTGGACTCGATAATCTCTAAGGTCCCTTCCAACTCGCACGATACTGTAATACTGTGTGATACTGTGATCTGTGCATGTCCACACATAATGAGCCTTGTCTTTCATACTGCTGTTGCCACTGCTGAAATTTGCCAACCACCATCACTGTTCCCACATCCACTGTTTGGTCTCCATTTTTTCTGCATGGAGGAATTCAATGAGATGCCTTTTCTTCATACACACTTCCATGTCAGACACCATATTTTCAGACCACCCCTCTGCTGCCATCTGTCACACAGCAACAAAATTTAAAAGAATACTGGTGGGAAGGTTGAATGTCTATTGCCGTACTGCTAACATCCACCTCCAACACTGTGGGCCAACACAATAAAATAGGGTGCATTATTTTCAGAGAAGCACTCATAGAATTTAGCATATATTAATTTTCCATCGGTACTTGATCTAAAGAGGGATGTTGTCTGTTGTCTTTATGTCTTCAATACCAAGATCAGAAAATTCATGTTTTTGGCTCCAACATTTCCCAGTGTGCTAATCAAGAGAAAAATCATGAGTCATCTGACAAACAACAAATTATTGCATTTGTGTATAGTTGGTTAATGATCTGTATCCTGAAGACTTAAAAAAAAGTGCTCAATCAAAAGTGCTCAATCAAAATTAATCTGAGAATATTGGCATGAGACTTATGTTGAAAAATTCAGGAAAATTTCCATATTATAATTTGTATAGATTTTTATTTATTTATTTATTTATTTTTCTTAATGGAAGTTGTGGAAATAGCAAAGCCTGAGTCTTATAAAACATCTCAATCACTCAGTGAGGAGTTTGACCAACACAGTGGAGACCATATCATGACTGGACGAAATCACTTATCTTGAAATCTGGTATTACAGAAATTATGATACAATTTGAATCATAATAGAAGCTTATTTTCTAGAGACTATGATAGCTGAAGAAATCTATGAGGACAAAAAACTGCCAATGTACTGCAATTTTCTCAAGGAATTTCTAGAAAATCATTTAAAAAAAAAAAAAGTAAGAAAAAAATAATGAAATTCTTAGCAATATCTTTGCATAATTCATTGCTAGTCTATGTAAAATTGCATTTAGTTGTGACCACCCATGCTCAGAAAGCACAAATTTTAACTTGAGGAAGTGAAGAAGTGAAATGGAGAATTTCACACAACATAATTACAGGCAAAGAACTCAGTGTTCCACATATTCTTGAATATACTTCTTGTAAAAGCTCTTCCTTGTTATTTACAGTGCATTTAACATCTATTCATTCACCACATTAGTTTAGGAGGTTTACAACTCCTCACCTCTCAGTGCAGACCTTGGCTTCTCTTTAAGTACACTTACATAATCAACTACTACATTGCCAAATGGGAATGAACAGTACTTGATTTGAAATCACCTGTATCTGGACATTCACTTTCTACCTTCTTGTAGCATATTTACTAGTGATGTAGTCTGCATCCATCTTGTCAGAATCGAGAATAACTGATACATGCAAGAAGATCTAAGTGCTGGAGGACTTCTCATCAGTGTTGGCAGCACAAGGTTCCCAGAGGTTATTTCAATCACGATTACAGCAGGAAGCAAACCAGCAAGTTCACTACAGCTATCAAACATCTATGGAAGAACTGCAGAATCTAGAAAGGAAGACATCTGATGAAATCCTAAATACTACTAAGGATCAAAATACCTGAGACTGGCTGTAGTTAGGAGGTGTTGAAGTTTAATTAATTGTATATAAGACAGTATCATAACAGTTTCTGGGAAGGGGAAGGGAATTTATAAGTGGATAAGAACAGTCCATATCTGACCAAAGTATCTCAGAAGCCACAACTAATGACCAGTAAAAGCAGACCATGACAACCAGTTATGTAATTTAATGGCAAGTACATGGAGTGCCTAGTATCTATTTGTTGTAGTGCTAGCAGCAGATTGTTAGTAACTTTGAAATATGGACCATTTTTAAGTTATCTTGACATAGATTCAGATGAGAAATACCTTGAATATTTGTTTAAAAATGGCAAGTTTGATGTCAGTAATACATATAGTCTGGGCTTTCTGCTTTTCAGAATGTATTCAGAAGTGTACTGTCTTTCTGAATGTGCAATGAATGTTTTCTAATGAAATGTCTACTGTATGTCTACTGTATTGATTTCAATGATTATTGAATATCACAGGACACATAACTTTTCCTAGTTCAGTGATTCTCCCCGGTATTCAGGGGAAAAACAAACAAACAAACAAACAAACAAACAAACAAAAAAACAAAAAACAACAAAACTTTGTTATGGAGTGAAGGGTTTTATTTCTAATATTTAGTCATTTATGGTTAGAGTGAAATATCAATTAGAGAAAGTGAAATTTGATGATATTTTTTAGAAAGAAAGAAAACTATAAATAAAGACTTTCCATTCACATGATAAATCCCTCAGAAGACAGTGTATTGAACATTAGTGTAACTTTAAATACATTCCTAATTACCGTGAAATTACATAATTATGGAAAGACATCTGTTTAAATACTCAGCTGAATTGTGTCCTCCTTGTTCATAAAGGGAATGTTGACAGTATCTGATCTGCAGATTAGAGGTGCAGAAGTTTTTTCTGTGTTACATCAAATGTCAACGATTCTCCATCATTCCTGCTCAAAAGGGCAAAACTACAAATTAATTCCTGTCTAGACAGAAGAAATAATGGTTTTTATCTAAATTGTCTTGGGCCACTGCTGGGACATTCAATGAAAAGCTCTACTACTAATGAATAAAAATACTTTTTTTTTTTTTTTCTTTTTTTTTTTTTTTTACAATTAATGAGTCATAGATATTTAAAGCTCTGCAATTCAAGGACAGAAAGCTATTAGATTTAGAGGAAGAACGGAGGAAAATAATGAGATCAGAAGGGTGAGCTATTTCAGTACCTGAGAAAGGCTGCTATTCTAATTCAATATTTATCATGTGGTAGCAACTTTTAAATGAGGAATCTAAAGAAAAGATGCTTGGATTGTGGATACCATCTGGAAAATTCAGTTGAAGAGAACCATACATAAGGAAAGAAATAACATTAGTAATTTAAAATATGTCTGTAAAACACATTTTTAATTCAAAACTGAAAAAGAAAAGAAAAAAAAAGCAAACACACAGATGGCAGAATTCGGAAGTGAAGATTAGAAATTAACATATTAATGGCCAGATTCTGCAGTGACTGAAATAAACAGAGCTTTGCAATAGAATTTAATAAGAGTAGAATAAACTATGTTGTCAGAAGTGGTGAGAAAAGGATGTAAATATAAATGATCACATTCTCCATTTGATGTAGTTTTCTGCATTGTTAGCACAAATTTTACTTTAGGGGGCTAAGCATAAACATTGGCCAAGACTTAAAGTCAGGAAAATAGCTATCTGGAAGAATAAATAAATGAATAAATAAATAATAATAAAAATGCTAGCATGGGTGGTTTCATCATACTGGATTTCAGTGAATGGTATGGGTAAGATTGACAGAGATAGATACTCATTTGTACTCGTTCATTCACTGACAAACTAGGATAGCACTGTGTCTGCTTTAATCTTCAATAAATCTATGTAGCTCAAAATGAGAAGGAAGATTTAGCTTCCTTATAATCTTCTGTTCCATAAAGTTCAGTCTGCTTTGTAAAAGGTAAGTTTTCTGCCAGTAAGATACAATTATTGCTACATTACAGCATTTCACTGGTTTACGTGATTATATATAAAACATTCTACTGTGCGTAAGTAATTCTGTCGGTATATTAGGGGCAGATAGGTCCTTCAAAGGTCCTAAACATATAAACTCACCATGTCATTACAGTTAAGTTCCTAGAATTTGTAACTGAATTTAAAAATCACTTACTTAATTCAGGGTTTATTCAGTATAAACATTTTTCTATCAAGCAAACACAACTTTAGAACTGGAGGTGCATTTTCACATTGAATTGACAGAACTCTAAGGATCATTGCACAGTGTAAGTGAATAGTGAGGTATGAAATAGTAGAAAGATATGACTGTGAAAAAATCTTGGTTATTATTTTAAAAAGAATGTACCTGAACTACATACGTGTTATTTACTAGTTACTGGCTTTAATTAAAAGCAAATATAAAGGTGAGTATAAACGAAATTGAGAATATTTAGACAATTTTACATTATTGTTTATTTTTCTGAAATGCCATAATTAAAGTAAACACTAATTACTAGGACAGCTTTTCATTGTATCAGTGAAAAATGCATAGTTCTCAAGCAGTTATGTTTTTACAAGAGCTCCCTCTTGTGGACATAACTGTTTCTGCACTGCAAATCAAATATTTGTAGGACCTTTTTAAAAATAATTTTACACTGCAATTTAAGGTAATAGGAATAGCAAGAACCTAACTCTGTGTATCCAATGCAGAATATAATTTTAACCATAAATATGAATAAATATGAATAAATCATAAATAAAATCAGGGTATGAAAACTGTTGAAATTAGTTATGTTTGTTTTTGTTCAATGGTTGGTTGGGTTTTTAAGTGTTTTTTTCTGTTTGTTTTTTGCTAAAAGAAATATTTGAAATGATAGCCAGCTTTAAACAGATGGCAAGAACCAAATTTAGTCAGTAAACTACAAGGGGAAATAACTGCTTCTGCTTCTTTTGGGTAGTACTATACCATTTTATGTCATAGAGTCTGTTTCTCTGGAAAAGGACAAAGCAAAGCAGATTTGGACAAATTTGAGTTTCATGATTTCTATCAAGGATCAGACATCTCACCTTTAATGTAAAACTTAGGTATGTGAATAATGAGAACTAAAGATCTTTAATCTGTGATTCTGTAATATGGATAAAATAGCAGTATTGAGTCTAGTAGTAATGGGACTCATGTTGACCAATGTTTGGCAAGCAGATTAATTATACGTTATTAGCTTGCTTTCACCAAATGGTGATGAAAAATCTTCAGGCAGGCCATAGAGTTTTCTTTGATGTAGTTTTGATGCATCATGGAGTTGTGTACTGATATGTTGTTGCACAAGTACTAAGTTATAAATGCAGCTCTCAGTCTTCCATACCTCACTGATGTTAAAAGGTTTTTTGGACCCATTTATAGTTTTAGCAGTTCTTTGGGATCCTCAGATGGAAGATGTTACATCTAACAACATGTTATTTTCTCATGAAAGGGATCTAAAGAAGTGAGAAACCAAAATCTACTAGTTCAAATAAGTCAAATTCTTTTTCAAAATACAACAGTCTGCAGTCCAGGTGCCATTAGAATATGGTAAATGTACATCTATCATCTCAGAAGTAACAACTGTGGCAATCCCAGTAAATTAAACAGAACTCAGAAACTTTCCTGGGCATGGAGATAAGTGGAAGAACTCACATGCTTTAGTTAATATTTTTAACTACAGAAAGAAAACAGCTGCATGCAATCTTCCAGCTGAAATTTAGATTAGTGGAACATTCAACTTCCTAAAATATACACAATTGCTTGATAGCTTTCTAGTTGGTCTAGGTGAAAATTGCTCAAAAAAGTGCTCTAAGAACTTAATTGAACTTAATTTAAGCAAAATAAACAACAATGAATATAATGATTCTCAAAAATAAATTACAATTTGACAATAAACATCAGCAAGTAGTCAACACATTTGTTTCTGAGCTCTATGTACACTGATTTAAAACATTAACATTTCATTCTATACAAAATAAAATATTTCTCATCACTATTTATTTAAAACTATATTAAAAAAGACTTAGCTTTGATGGAAGAGAATAAAGTTGGGAAATATTTAAACAAACTGGACATACAGATCCACAGGGCTTGAAGTGATGATTGAACTAAGGAAATGTACACTAGTGATGAAGGTGCAATAATGTGAAAGGCATGACAAGATGTCAAACAGCAGTAGTCCTGCTTGTTTTTCACCTTTTAGGCAGCTGTTCCAAACTGTGCTGCCTATCCAAAGATGCTATATCCACTTTCTTGCTTTCAGTGATCTTTGAATAATTGATCATTAAATGAAATAGTATGGATGGGATTCTTTTCAAATGACTTTTGATTTGCACTGCAGATGTGAGTCTGACCTAGCCATCCTGTGCCTTTTTTTTTTTTTTTTTTTTTCCTCTCCTTTCAATGTAGGATTCACATGACCAAAATTGTTTATTTTAGGATGAAATTTATCATGTCCAGCAGTATCTATTACTCCTTCATGATGAGGAAGAAAGTTTTGTGATCACCAGATCAGGTCAGGTCAGATCAGATATCTTGAATGCTGAAGTCATCTACGTTCTTTTTTTCCCTCAGCAGGAATACTGATTGCAAGAAATTTAAGCTGTCCATATGATGCACCAGAAACAGGAAGGCAATCTTTTATGGTCTTCCAAGCCTCCCAAGAAGACAAAAAGCTGTGATAGAAGCACAGGCCATAGGCAATATTTAAGAAGAGTCTAAAGAATGTCTTCAGCATCTTCAATTCTCACAAAGACAGAAACCAATTCTGGATCTTGCAGTAATTAAATTATACAGACCAGATATAATTTAATGCAAATACTTTCAAACTTCAAAGTTATTTTGTAAGACCAGCCAATCAGTAATTTTGTTCTTACTTTCCAAACTAGATCTAAACCAAAATGTCATTGCTCCAATTTTTAAATACTGATTAAAGGTTCTTTGATTACTGAATTAATGGGCTAACACATCCATTACTTTACTATTAATTGTAATATTACTGAAGTTGTCAATGTACAAATAGGAGCATAAGTATATCTTATCATATTTTCACGTAGCATTTGCGTCCTCAAATATTTCAAAGATATTTTTGTCTGTTCAACTCTGACCTCAGGATTCTATGCTGCATTTTCAGCACCGTCTACATACAACTTTAAGTAGCATCTTACAAAGTGGTCTTTATACATTACAAATTAGTTCACATTTTTTACTTACTTTCCTATTTGCTTTTTTCTGAAATCATTTTTTTTTATCAAGAACAAGAAGATAGAATGTTGAATGCATGAGTGGGAAGTTAAAATTTATGAACTAGTTTATGAATTTCATTTTGTTAAAATATAATACAGTTTTCATATTTATGGCACACCAGGTATTTCAGTGTATAACTAACTACCTGTTTTCTACACTATCATTTAATTCCAGTTCCACTCGTGGGCAGGGACATTTTCCACTAGAACAGATTGTTCAAACCCCTGTCCAACCTAACTTTGAGCATTTCCAGGGAAGGAGTATAAACAATTCTGTGGGCAAACAATTCCCACTTCCATTGCCTCAGCACACTCAATACAAAAGCAACACAAATATATATTCAGTGTTAAGGTGTGAAGCAACTTCCTTCTCCTGTGAGAAATATAGTGCCATCCAGGATAAAAGCTGGGAGGTTCAGTATAGGAATTCCAGCCACGCAGTGCACAATTCTGGAATTTGATTGTGGTTGATCCAAATAAAAAATGCAGTTTATGGATAAAATATTTGTATCACAAAAGAAGGAGAAAGTGAGAAAGCAAGAGAATCTTATTATCTTACAGATCAAAAGTTTTAAAGTGTTTCTAAGTAATATGAAAATATTTTTTAAAAATAGATCACATAGGTCTACAAATAGGTCTATTTTTTAAAGAGTAAGTATAAAATATGTAAGTCTTTTCATATCTGGATATTATGTTTGGCCTAGTACTTGTGTATTGCTGTATATGATCTACCATTCATAAAAATGTGTTGACTGGGCCTGATCCCCTGGTTTACCTTTAATTGGTCCATGTCAGCTCCTGAAATGATCCATTCCATAACCTTCCCTGGCACTGAGATGACCCAGTAGCCAATGTCTGCTTCCTTGGAGCCAGCACAGATGAAGCTGCAACAACGAATTTTGAGGTACAGAAGTGTTTCAGCAGTTTTCCTTTCCCTGGGGAAACCCCAGTGAGGAGAGTGTCTTGGCAGTGGCTTCTTTCTCTTGTGAGAGAGGCTGAAGTGGTGTGGGTGTTGCTGAGGTAATGGCGGGAGCTGTAACGACGAATCTTGAGATACTGGGGGATTTGGGCAGTTTTCCTTTCCCTGGAGAATCCTGGGTGAGGAGAGTAACCTGGGAGCATTTGCCAGCTCTCACAAGAGGGGCTGAAGTGGCATCAGTGCTGCTGAGGCAACAGTGGGACTTTTAAATGCCTGAACCCCAGAACTAGAGCTCAGTAGCTGAGGTCTGCTGATACGGAGCTGCCACAGCCAGAGCAGTGACAACAAAACTTGTGTTATGGGGGGTGTTTCAGCAGTTTTCCTTTCTATAGTGAACCCCAGGAGGGGAGAATAACCCAGCAGCAATTGCCAGCTCTCGCAAGAGTGGCTAATTTGGCATGGGCCTTGCTGAGGCAAATGGCAACCACACCCACACCCTCACTAAACATCTCATGGAGTCAGGGAGACCCACGACTCTTCACCAGGTGTGGAGTGGAGAAGGCAGTGTATGTGCATGTTGTAGGCTGTTTAAATTCATAGAAACCATTAGCTACCCATTCACATGTCTGTATACTGTGGAGGCTTGTTATATCACTGTGCAGCAAGTGGTAAGTGCAGAGGCTGGTAAGTTAATGGGCCAGTAATGTAGCAAGAGCAGAGACAGCATTACCAGCAACAGGACAGAGCAGATCAGTCACACCCCATTAAGGCCACCCTAGACTGTACCAGTGAGTCTGCTGCTCTGCCATGGCTGTGCTCTGGAAGAAACCTATTGCCAGGAAAAATGTAGAGACCCAGACAGAGACAATTTGTGCAGACCATCTCATGGGCTAATAGCCAGTGATTTATGATGTGGGATGTTGTTCAGTGTTCATTTGTTTGTTTATATTGTGTACTAATTTTGTTCTACTTTTATTATTATTATTATTATTATTATTATTAATTTTCATTTTTCTTTTTGACCTATATGACATCATGTCATACACTGACAGATTTAAATAAGCAAATGTTATCATGTCACCAAATGGTCAGACTTACTGTTGTATGTATTTTTAAAAGCACATAAGTTTACAAAGAGAAAAAATATAATAAGATAACATAAAGTAGGCATAAATCTGTTCTTCCCAAACAGTATGAAAACAAATTTCTTCTCAATAAAATTGTGACTAGGGTTTTATTTGCTCCCTTAGGTGTTCATGGAAAGAGGACTGAGAACTAATGCTAGAAAAACAACTGCAATACTTCTTTGAAAGTACAAATACGTGTAGCAGTATTTTCTCTGACTGTTAATCTAAACATCCACCAGATGTCAGTGAATACTTACAGAATCACATAAGATGTCCGAAAGTTATGTTCCTAATCCAAATCTGATATTTTTTTTATGTGCTACATATGTGCAAAATTGCATATCATTGATTGTTTTGACAAAATAAAGTGCAAAATGATAAAAAACAAACAAACAAACAAAAAAAGCCACAACACACACACACAAACACACTTTATACTGTATAAATGACAGACTGAAAGAATGTATTTTGCTTTTGTATATTTCTGTCTCTAACACTATATCCTGCTATTAAATGTAACACAGCATTTCCATCTGTGAAAACAGAAATTGCGGGGCAGAAAAGATATATACTGTAGACACTTGGACAATTCCGATTCTTTAATGTGAGAGAAGAGGAGAATGGCAAAGTTAAGGAGGACTAGAATAGTTCAATATTAATAAAAGGTTAAGGGATTATTTTATTGCTAGCTTCAAGTATGTGGCATACTATTGTGGAAGGGTTCAAACTTCACAGAAATGCAGAAGTATAGGTTATAGAACAATGGTTTTAAGAATCAAGGAGAGAAAATTCTGATTTGATTATAGGGGAGAAAAAGGTTAAGTGAAAGTAATCAGACACAGGAATGAGTTAATCAGAAGTGTGTGGTATTTCTGTCTTCAGAGATGCTCAAGGTGTTCATTAAAATTTTCAACTTGAGAACCTCAAGTGTGAACCATGAGAACCTCATCAAACTTCAAAGCCAGATTCAGCTTCAAAGTTGATCTAGCAGATAGTGAACCAAATGATGTACACGCATCTCTTCTGGTTTTATTTCAGTAATATTTCAGTTTTCCTAGAAGCAGAATTAAGTCACTTGAGATGTCATTAGTCTCCTATCTATGGACAACAGAACTGCAGATTGCACTAACACTGTGTCTAAATTTAAATGTCAGTACAGAGGGTTTAATTCAGTTTATATTCCTAGGTCACAACTTTATTATCACAGAGAATCACATAGAATGCTTAAGATTAGAAGGGACTTCTGGAAGCCTCCTGGTCCAAATCTCCCTACTCAGGGGACACCTAGAGCAGCTTGTCCAGGACAATGTCCAGATAGCTTTTGAAGATCTCTACAGAGGGAGACTCCACAGTCTCTCCAGGTAACTTGTGCTCTGCCACCTGCACAATAAAGAGAAGCTTCCTGGTGTTTAAATACTTTGTGTTCCTGTTTGAATTTATGCATTTATTAGGGAATAATTTCATTCATGATTGTTTTTCCAGCCTTCTAAAAATTCTCCAGATTAAAATTAAAATTCTGAAAACATAGCTTCCCATAATTTCCCAAATGTTGGTAATGATTGATTCCTAACATAATAAATCTTACCAGGTGTTATATACAAATAAATGTATACTGGAATGATAACATGATTTTTTACCATGGTTTTGAAAACAGGAATGAGTAGACCAAAAACAATACTATGTCAACAACAGTACTATTTTTTGTTATATTTCTTTCCTGTCCTGTGTCATACAAGGATACTACTGTTCTATCTATATGTTCTATTCCATCTATGATTCTATTCCATATTTATCAATGCCTTATATGACTTAAGGATATAAGAAGGTACACAACTCTTAACAGAAATGTAGGAGAATCCTACATTTTAATATTGTTTGATTCATAGAAAGGACACACAGTCTTATGACAGTTATCCCTGAAGTAATCTCCATAGATGCTGTGAACAACTACAGCGATGTTCACTATAGATTTTCTCTAGAGAGGACAAAAATTGCACAGAGAAGCCATGGAAGTGCTTAATACTAGCTGGTAATGGACTGTATTCTATTCCAGGGATGTACTCATTCAGAGTAACAGCTTCTATTTGTACTCTTCAAACATTAGAAATATTAGAATAGTGTCCTGACAAAACCAGAATGTATTTTTGCATCAGAATAATTGAAATCCCATGCGATGACTGTTCCAGTCCTTTCACTGTTGTGTTGTTTTTTTAAGGATAAAAAAAAAAAAAAAAAAAAAAAAAAAAAAAAAAAAAAAAAAAAATCTAGGGATCAACTCATTTAGTTCTATATTAAACACATATGTGTCTTTTATAAATACAAAGAAAAAATGTGGAAATTTAGTCAATGTTTTCAACAAAATGCTACTTAAAGCAATTACAAATGTTTTTGCAGCAGTCATGCTTATATTCTTTCTTCTTTGCACTAGAAGTTTCAGATAAATATTTGTAAAAGTTCCTATGTCACTTCTAGTTAAGGGTCTGCAGCGTCTTATTTTTGACTGATTCTTCACTGAGTCTTAAATCCTTCTGTACTCAGTACAGCTTGGAATGTATTTTATACACACAGAAGATCCAAAACTATGAGAAATAATAAGTATTTTCAATTTTCCCTAAACCTGTGTTAAGTATAATAAGTCTTGTTCCATCTTGTTTAATTCTACTTAATTACCAGCTAAGAATTCAAAAATCAGTGTATATAAGTTTAATATAGTCTATTCTTGACTGTGTACTATTCCTCTATCGACAAGCATTTTTCTATTTCAGTTTTGTTTTTTGTTTTTTTCAGCCCACAGAGCAATCTTTAAGATCTGATCTGGTATAATTTGCTTGCAATAGATATATTCTAATTATATTAGATGTGTGTCTAAACAGGATGCAGCACTTTAGCATATAAAGTGATTATATTCAATACACTTTCAAAATTTATGTTGAAAGTATGAAAGTATGAAATATTAAAAACAAACAAACAAAACAACAACAACAAAACCTCTCAATAACTGCCTAGCAGAAGTACATATTTTTATCAAAATGTCTCAAAACAGGCATCAAATGAGGTTGGTTTCACTGTGTCTATTTTACAGATAGGAAAATAAGTATGTAAAGCAAACTTATTTACACTGACAAGAGTCTTGATGCAGCTTGATGTCAAAAGTAAATCCTTTACTGAATAACGATAAAAGTAATTCAAGTAAAAATATCATTAAAATAAACATTGCAGCTAGAAAACACACAATCAAATCTCCATCACTAAATATATAGCATTAATGATTTAATTATGGAGAAATACGTCTCTTACTTAACTTATTTTGAACGACTTAGAGTTATTTTTTTGAGGTTAGGTAAAGCAAAGGTTTTAGGTTCAACTTCCTTTGAAAAGCTCTCTGTAGCAATCGTGGGGAAAAAAAAAGTAAAAAAAAAAAAGTTCTACTACTTCAAATGTTTTCAGTGCATGTTCCTTGGAGACTTGCACATTGGTTGGCAGGTGATGAGTGATTACTCTGTGCATCACTTGTTTTGCATATACATACATATATACATATAAACTTATACACATATATTTGTTTACATATTCATAATTAATTCATGTCATTTCTCTCTTCCTTTTCTGTTTTACTAAATAATTTTTATCTCAACCTTCCTACCTTTTATTTCCCATTTTTCCTTCCCATCCCTCTGTTTGCAGGGAATGTGCGTAGTGTAGTTGCTGTGTAGTGTTTAGCTGCTTGCTGGATTAAACCACAACACCTCAGCAGGTCCCTGCTCCAACTTCCTGCTCAGAGGCAGTCACCTGTGAGGTCAGACTAAGTTTGCACAGGGGTGATCCAGACAAATCTGAAAATCTTCCAAGACTGAGTTCTGTGTGATCTCTTTAGACAATCTGTTTCACTGCCTAATTGTTCTCATGAGGAAAAAATATTTTCCTTATATCCACTGTGAACCTCTAGTTTGAAGATATGCCCTACTGTCTGTCTTATTCTTGCTACACACATCTGTGAAATGTCTGGGCAAGGGCTCCAGACCTGACCATCCTGACTGCCCTCTACTGAACTTGCTCCAATTTATCAATGCCTTTCCTGAAGTGCTGGGCCCTGAGCTAAGAGGGAATTATCCCTCCTTTGATCTCCTGCTTGTGCTCCTGTTGAGACAACTCCATCACTGCTGTCAGGGTTTAGTGCTGGATAATGCTCAGCACTGTGTTTCCAAAGAGTTCTCAGCATCTTTTCCACAGTTGCTCCACGGTCATTGCCATTGCCGGGGGGAATTCCTTCCCAAAGATAGGAATTTACGTTTATTCTTTTTTAGTTTCATGAAGTTCCTATTGATTTATACCTCCATCCTGTCTGTCCTGAGCAGCTACACTGTCTGTAGGTATATTGACTATTCTTCCTAGACTGATGTCATATGCAAACTTTCTGTTACAGCACTGTGTCACTGATGAAGATGATGAATGGGACAGGTCTTGATATGGACCTTTCAGTTACTGCCATCCAGGGGGACTACAATGCATTAACTACACTTTTGGTCTAATTATGCAGCCAGGATTTAATCCATCTATTTGTCAATCCACCCATACTCTAATATCCTAAATTACGTACAAAAATATTTCAAAATGGGTTGAAAGCCTTGATTTTCAAGTGATATCTGCTTCTGCTTTCTCATGCACAAATCCACTCATTTGGACTTATAAAGTAATCGTGTTGTTCAGATCTATCTGTGGTAAATCAATACTTATTGTCATTTTCTCATTCACATTGCCAAAAGTATATTTGAAGACAAGTTGTTTATTATTTTTTCAAGGCAGCAAAGTGAGGCTGCAGAACAGGGAGTAAGAATAATCAGGAAAATGAAAAATTGCAGTTATACAGTTCACAGACGGGAAAACTTGCATTATGTTTATCTAACTTGGCTTTAAGTGTCTCAAAGTTGTATAACTAAGTCTGATATTAAAATCTTTACAATCACGGCCTAGAAATAGAAACTCCAGATGATTTTTCCTCTGTAATGCCTTAAAATGAGATGAACTACCCTCCAGAAGATTCTTTTTCATTCAATATAGAAGGACTTTATGTGGTCTGTATTAGACAGCTGGAGCTGGATTCAATTCATACGGTAGGTGTCAAATGTACGGTTGCACTTGACTCTGACTACAGTCAATGAAAACTTCATAATTCAGTGTATACGCCTCATATAGGGGTATGTTGACAATTATGATGCCCTAGGGTATCTGAGATATCTGTAACCACCTGTTATGCAGGACTTATTGGAGTCATTTTTCTATTCATATTCTTCTCAAGTGGTAATTGAAGGTCAGACAGGATACCACAAGGCATCCCAGATACAAAATGCCAAAGTTTGGGCAACTGAATGAGCCACTAATCAGCAGTAAAGAAGTCCAGAGAGACATTAACTTAATCTCAAAAGCAGAATTCTGTATGCAGACAATGAAATTTGTTTCCAAAATGTGAAACTGCAGCTGACCCTTAACTTTTACCCAAGTTAAAGCAGGTGTATTTCAACTATTACAGGGACCTTTATGTCTCACATCAGTCTTCAACAGTTCTCATAATGACTTATCATAAATGATAATATAAGCCATAGAACGTTCAACTAGAGATAAAATTCTTCCCTGACTTCTCCCTCATGCAAAGGACTAAATTGGGATTCACCTGGATGCACTGCTGCAGCAGCGTCACACTAGTACGTAGCTAAGCTCCACCACACTGTTCTATCACTCTTTTCCCATTACCTCTTTGTCATTGTTCCAAGCCCACATAATGCCCTAAACTAAGCTGAAGCGCCACCTGTGAGTACTAGCTGGCCTTGAAAAAGCCACACAGTGTTGGTGATAATCAATGTAGATGACTTTAGGTCTATTCCCTGACACTGTAGTTTATCAGTGTGAATATGACTTATCAGCACTTTGACATTCCATTGTGCATAATTTATTAGGAACACCGATTTGCAGAAAAGATTGTCAGTAGAACAGAGGCAAGAATAATATCTGCAATTCTTATGAAATCTCTGTCTGGGAGGTTTGTTCTGATTGACAATGGAAATTAATTTCTCTAAAACCACAGTTTTCTACAGAAGAGAAAGCTCGTTGTCTGGGCTATTCTCAGAGGTTTCGGAGACATTCACTTCCTGGAATTCTGTGTGGGTCAGTGTGTAGCACTGTAATTGGAAGATACACTTCATTTTTAATTCAGGAAGAAGGTCTTCACTTCAGTTATATTCTACAGAGTACTGAATTTTCTGTCAGCTACTAGAAGTGCTCCTTAGACTGTTTGAAGTCATAGATTTCACATCTCTGTCTTATTGTAATATAACTTGAGAGTAATGTCATCTCAATCACAGTAGTTCTAATATCATGTCCTCTCAGGACATTTCTCTACGTGAAGCAAGCATCTTTGGTAGATAAGAACACATATGCTTTTAGCTGGAAAAAAATTCCCTGTCCCCATCTCACGCCCTCTCCTCCCCTACCTCCTCCCCCCAAAACAAACAAACAAACAAACAAAGAAACAAACAAAAACAATGCTTTGATATATAATATAAATTGTGAAGTAACTAAGAAATATGTGTAACATACAAAATATGTTACAGAAACAAGTGGAATTAAGGAGTTATATTTGTGTTGGATTATTTCTACAGTGCCAGTTTGTTCCAGAGATGCTAACTTTCCACTAGAGTACATGCTATTCCACACCAAAGAAGCAGTGAAGCAAGCATAATGCTGTGGGGCTGCCAATGCCAACATAGCTGATATTAACGAAGTATTTTTCAGAGTCTGCAAAGGAAAAAAAATGTTTTTCCAGTGTGTTCAACGTAACCTTTTTCTTCACACTAAAACATGAGATTTGTCGCAAAATTTTAAACTCTTTCTATAGAATAAGAATTGCGTACCAACAATGATGGGTAATACTCTGATAGTACTTATCAAAATTTGCATCAAGTTTTGGTGCTGTTTATGGGACATGTTTATGGTTTGTGGTGTGGTTTATGAGACCTCATCCAAGATGCCCCTCCTTCTCTCTCTCTTTTTAATTTCCATTTTCCAAATAGCCTAGACTATTGATTTTTGGAAGTAAAATTGGCTATGCCGATACATTCAAAGGGATTATAATTTTTTCCAGCAATAACATACATTGTTTAAGTAGTTACTATATAAAAAGGACTAATAATGTTACCTAACATTCACGTATCTCTAAGAAAGCCAAGAGAAGGTTATGTGTACAACTTCATCATTTAACAGTGATATTTAAGTACTGCTTTGGCATTCTGTACAATTTTTTGTGGCTTTTCTTCACACAACTTCAAATTCTGATGGCTTTACATGTAGTGAATGGTATTGGTATAGAAAAAGCAGTACCTACATTAATCATTTACTAACCACTGCCTTTCAGTAGTACTCTAAATGATTAATGAGGAATGCCTGGATCTTTCTCAAGTATAGTAGAATCACTCGGAAGACAGACCTTGAATTAATAACTGAATGTAGGTAAACCCTTGTCTTCCAACAAGATAATGTAGTATTGCACCTGTTCACATTAACCTCAGCAACAATCAGTACTAAAAAGTCTTCCCTAAAAGGGACTTTTTCAGACCAGAATACCTGAAAAAAATATGAGGATTATATCACAATTAAATCTTTGGATTAGTATTCCATGTTCTCAGGAGACATTTGACAGCACGGAGTGGTTTTCAAGCATATCCATACAGTAAAGAAACTAAATGAGAATGAATTTATACCTAACATTTCTGTGCGGAGTGCTTGTGGAGTGAACTTGCCTAAGTACTATAACTGTGTTATATCTTAAAAGTAATTTGCTGCTTTAATTCAAAGAGCAGCTTAGGAGAAAATGAGCATACATTGCAGCTTATCAGGAGGTGAGTGCCGTATCATCAAATCATCTAATGGTATGCATGCATCCAGAATGCATCAAATTTATTTTATGAAATGTTGAAGTACAAAGAAATACTATCAGTTTTCTTTAAATGCTGTGAAGTTGTGTGTAATTATTATAAATTATTTAAATAAATTATCATAAACTATTTAAAAGACCTTGATTTTGCCAGGCTATCTTTGCCTTGATTTCCTACACTTTTCTAGTGTTCAGTGTTCAGGTTTTAACATGCAGCACAGTTTCAAAATGTCCTGAGAATAATTGGTGGACTTCATAATTTATGATTGAAAATACTTACATTTCTAGAATTAATAATTGGCATGACAGAGAACAAACAAACAAATAAAAAATACTGCTTTATGAAATTTAATTTGTTTCTAAAAATGTTATGTGAACTTTAGTACACATTACATTACAAATTTAAATACTGTTAAATACTGTTTTATTTATGTCACTACTCCTCCTGATAGTATTATTTTTTTCAATAGCCATAGGGTTTTTCTCCTTGATTACCTTAAATAAATAGATATAACAGATTTCAACAAGTTTCATCATTATCACCCTTATCTGTCAAAGTCTAATTATATACCACAACAGTAAGTGTAGAAAAAGAAAACTTGTTTCCTTGTTCTCAACAAAGATGACAGGCATTCAGCATGCCATGCAGTCACTTAATCAACTGTAGTGCTAGAAACATTACTGAATGTATTTGAAAAATAGAGAAATATGTATATCAGAAACACATAAGGGAAAAGCGGTATTTTAACATAGTCTGTTGTTTTCTCTGCCTGAACCTCAAACAGGTAAGAGTGAGAATTACAATGCTATTAATAATAACAATAATAATAATAATAATGATAATAATAATAAATCAGCCTGTCTATATGTAACAACTGGAAAAAAAAAAAAAAAAAAGAAAAAAAAAAAAAGAAAAGAAAAAAAAAAAAGCACAGTATACAGGAAGCACTCAATACATCTGCAGAATAATTGGAAGGTGTGTAGCAATATTTTTTATTATTTTGGGTTGTATGTACATTGTTTGACCTGACAAGACAGCTCTCCAGCAAAGTGCTGAGAGTTAACATTCATGCTAAATCGCATGAAAGTGATAGACTGTAACAGCAAGTTTAGATGAACTACACTGAAAAATGAAGTATGGAGTTTAATAATAAAATTTTAAGTTATATGATTAGATTATAGGTACAGCTATATATTTACATGCAATGAGTCAAATACTTTTTTTTTTTTTTTTTTTTTTAAATTTCTAACTTGAAATAGGTAATATGAAATTACTATCAGAGTGATAGAATAAAATGCACTAGAAAATTAAAATGCTGTTGAACTCTTAGCCACTCTTAGACTCCTGTTTGACTGCTCAATACCTGCAGCTCCTTGGGGTTCTCTGACCAGCAGGGAGCCTCTCAGATATGTAAGGAACTTTTTCAATGTTTCTGACTTTGGCATGATGAAAGGCTCAGGCTGAACAGATACTGTCTCTAAATGTCTTTCCAAGCTGAAGTAAGAGCATCTGACAGGCTGATAACCTATTCCCCTCAAAGACTGTCATCTCTATCTTTGCTAGTTTTAAAAAGTTGAAATCCATAAACTACTGAGGTAAGACTTAAGTAAATATTTTGAAATAATCTCTTGAAACTTTTTTGGTTAGTAAAAATAATTGTACATATGCAATATCAACTATCACTGCGTTTGTGCAGATTAATACAAGGAAATGACAGAGCATACCCTCTTGGCAGGGCAGAATGGTTGCCATGCATATTTCTCAGGTTTAATCTCTACAGTGTCAGATCATCAAACTGCAAAACATTTGGTTTTGAGCAATCTTTAAGTTCTCATGGCATGGCTGGGTCCCTAAGGCATAAACTTTTTAAGTTAGAAATGCCTGCAGTAATGTAGCAGATTTCTTCCCTCCCTTTTTACTTTCTTATCTTTCTTCCTCTTCAGTTGATCATCTGTCTTTCCTTCTGTCCATCTATTTTTATTTTTTTTCCTCACTTTCTTTCTTGCCCTTTCTTTCTTCACGTCCCAAACTACCTATCTTATATCCCTTCTTCCCTTTCTTCCCTTTTTCCTTTCCATCTTTCTTTGTGGTATTATTTGTTTAATGTCTTTAATGTAAAGGGGGAAATTTGTTTAATGTCTTTAATGTAAAGTTCCTTAATACAAGTCTGTTTCTTTCTTTTCTTAGTGACTGTTTTAACTGTATTTCTTGTAAATTGTGGGTAGTACTGTAGAGGGGAAGCTTGAACTTTTTTTCAACTGCTTTTAGAAAACATATGTATATATTTTTTAATGTGAAACGTTCCTAAGTCCATTTTCTTGGGATTTAGTTCACTCCAATAAAGACTACATAAGCAAATTGTTGTGCACATAGTGTCAGCTGACAAGAACCAGAAAGACAATCACCGAGAGCTTATTTGATGTACCTGAAGTTATTCCAGGCTAGTTCCCTTTCATATTTCCCCATGTTATCAGCTGGGTTAGGCTGTTGCTATGATTACCATTACATAGAACACAGTAAAAGAGAAATGGATAATGAATGTAAGGAGTCAGTACACTACCAAGTAGTGAAAAAAACTCAATGCCAAAGACTAGAAAAAGCTTTGTTGTTGTTCTTGATTGTCTTCTTTTGTTTTTGTTTGTGTTTTAATGTTTTAAATTGGACTTAATAAACAAGAGATTTAAAAATAAAGTACATAAAACTTTTTTCTTTCCTTATAAAAGTATAGCTATCACACTCTTTGAGATGAGCAACTATTTGACTCAGAAAGAAAGATAAACTTCATTGCAATATTGCTAGTTAAGCTGCATGGTTTTCTGATTTATTTGATCAGTTTTTTAACATGTCTCTCACGTAATGAAGGTTTCAGGCAGCTCAGCAGGAAAGACAGTGTAATGCATTCACCGTTAATCATTAAAACTTTGGAAAAGTGCATTTTTTTTACTTACTCTTGAGCAGGGATTAGAAACTGTATTATCAACTCTGCAGATGTCAGACAGTATCCTATTCATACCTTGAAGCTTTCTATCCCTAAAGATACCTTCTTTACAGAAACTATTGATTTCTCCATCTGATGTACAGTCACTTTCACCAAGTATTCTAGTTTTCTGTTTGCCTGCATGACTTTTATGGAGGGAATCATTGATTTTTTTTTTTTTTTTTTTTTTTTTTTTTTTTTTTTTTTGTAATAGGCTTTTAGAATAGTTCTTTACAAATTCACCTTCCTTCTTCTTTCGTGTCAGAAGAAAGAAGAACGAAGAAATATATAGAAAAGGTCTACTTTCTATGTCGAATCTCTGAAGAATATGGGATGTATATTTGCAGACTTTATACTATGTAATACACAGTAGCTGTATTTCTCAGGGAAAAAATAAAAAATAAAAAAAAATAAAAATAAAGCCTACGTTAAATGGAAAATTTTCATAAAAAAGGAAATAAAAGTTAATACTTAGGAAAATATTCATTTTTCTTTTAGCATACAAATTTCATAATAACATTCATACACTTTCATAAATATTACTTGCTTTAGTATAGCTGATTTCATAGAATAAGACAGATCTAAAGGATATATTCCCCATGAACTTATATTATGAAGTTTTATATCAAATTCTATAGTAGATAAAGCTCAAAACTGTAAGCTTGTATTCAATTGTAAGTTAGGAAGTGTTCCACATTATTTTTTTCTGTTTAGACTGTGTATATAGAATCATTAATAACACATTCATTCTATTGATCTTATTCTCTCTCATTTCATAAAGATTAAATTCACCATCTTCTGGAGAAATCTAATATGTGCACACTATTTGTTTTGCTAAGGTCAATATGAACTTTTACATAATGTTGTAGTTACTTTATTGTGAATGCTTGGATACATGGAGAATTTGTGCTTTGCTAATTATTTCAGTTTAAATATTCACATATGATAGTATAACAATATGTTAAGCTAGGTGATAAGAAAGGATGAAAAATCTAATGTTTTCTGTTTTCTGTTTCAAATAGAAGCCCTAAAGATTAATAATATAAGCAGATCAAGAATCCACTGAACTTAGCTTTAAGAATACTTAAAAGGTGGTTTGTTTTTTTTTTTTATTATGTTAAGATCACTACATATATATATATATATATATATATATGGCATAAATCTATCCCTATCCACTCTGAAATGCTATATTGAACTTTAAAATTGTGGAAGTGTCATTATAAAGACATTTTATCTTGAGAAGAATGCAATTTCAATCAGACTCTTTACATGAATTATTGTATTGCAGCAGATGACTAAAATTTGTTACAAGACCCTATTTTTTCTAAAACATTGCTAGATTGAAACACAGATAGTTCAAACTGAGACTTAATAAACATATTCATAGTTGAAAATGAAATCCTAACTCACAGATGAAGGTTTTGTTTGGGGATTCAAATTAATCCTTGTTTATCTATGGACTATGAATACGATCTGAAAAATATAAATTGAAAACATCTCTTACATGATTTTTAACATTTGTTTACAGAATTTGGAAAGTTCCCTCACAGCATATATTCTTTATGAAGATGTATCTGTGGAACCCTAAATTCTAAGTTCACAGTAGCTGTAGCAGATTCACAGAAAGGAGACATTACATGGAAAGTACAACCACTGGTTACTCAGTTGTAAACCAGAATATATTTCTATGATTTGCTAATATTAAAAGTTTTATTCTTTTACTTCTGGACATAAACATTAAGATACAAAAAGTGTTTTTCATATAATCTCAGTTAGTCTGAAACTAGCTTGTGCAGGAGCATCCCAACTCACTTCTTCATAGTGGCTTTATAACAAAAGGGCTGGAGGGTCTTCAGTAGGTCACCTGGGCCACCAGTCTCTTCAGAGAAATATTGCCATGCAGTATCACTCTGAGAAGATTTGTTTTGTTCTTCAGCAAGTCGCATTTTTTTATCTGTTTGTTGGTTAAGAAATTCTGGCTTCTTACCAAATCTTAAAAATTTCTTGCATATTTTTATTGTTTTCTTTCTGTTAACGGTTTAATTATCTAGTTTAAACATAGAAATTCAAAGTCTATTTAAGCAGGGATAAGAACCTTCAGCAGCTTTTTTCCATTCTGAGTCAGAACTCTTCATTTTTGAATAAACATATTTAAATGAAAAAAATCCCCTAAAAAAGTTATTTTTTCCTCTTGAAATTATATACATAAATACATACATATGTATCTATATCCAAGTTAATATACCTTGAATACTCTCTAGGTACATTTAAATTTTCTATAATCCTTTGAAGGTAAAGAATCAAGTGTTTAAGATGTATAACATATTTTTATTTCTATTCAAATTGATAATTAGCTCTACCAAGACCTTATCCATGTCAAGTGAAGACTTGTATTGGATTTTAATTGCTATCTTATTTTAAGTAATCATTCTGTCCTCTCAAAACGCAAATAGAGTATTTGTACTTGATATTTCATTAGTAAAACTGACCTACTTCAGTATTTCTCTATGAAAAAATTATTCCAAAAGAGTACCTTAGGGTGCTCTTTTTAAGTTCTCCAGTGCCCAACCACTCTCAAATATTATGAAAATTTAGGCAAATATAGTGATTAAATTACATTTCCTTGAAATATTCCCCTTCTCTGCTTAGTTTATAAGCATAACAGATCTGAGCCTACAAGAAGGAGTTTATATTTGCTTGGGTTTTTTTGCTTGTTTGGAGATGCTGATGACAACTTTCCAGTTAATATGAATGTATGTTATGTCTGGCAATATGGAAAAGCCTGTTAAATCTCACATAAATGGAGGGGAAAAAAGGAGAAAAGGTATTTTTCTTCAAGTGAAAGAATAATTATTTATTTGGGATTAGTCACTGAAAAACATAATCCATAACAGAATTTTGTCAGTTAATTGTTTTCATTATCTTCTCCACAGTACCAAGTAAAATATTATAGTACTGTATGACCCCAGTGGATCCTAAAATTCAAGAATTCTGTTTGAAAGCACAAACTGAAAGAAAAGGTTGATAATTCCCCTCTGTCACTGAGCACTGATATTCTTAACACTGCACAGAGGAGAGTGGTAAATGTCATCCTGTGATAGGTCATATCTTGAGTGACAGAAGAAACAGATAACTTAGGAGGTTATTCACACTATCAGTCTAAGACTACTTTAAACACACAACTGAAATGTGATCAAGATTTGGGAATTAATTCTTAATTCCCTGTGTATCAAATAGAGTAAAAGGTAAGTACCAACAAAAGATTAATTCAGAATAATAGAACTGGATGATTAAAATTAGATGGTACAAACTTTACAAAATGTAAGGCAAGCCAGTATAAATCACAAACTTTTAAACTCAGTGTCATAGGAAAATATTTTCTAGCAAATTTAAAATGCTACTATCACATAATGTTAATCATTCTAATCGCTAAAAATACGTGCTTACTTTCATATGGACTTGGCACTCACCACAGCTGCCTAACAATAGTTACAGAGATGTAAATAGTGCAGACGTGTTTATTTTGACCAGAAGTATTGGTTGTCAGTTGTGAGGGTACATTCAAGGGAGAGCCAGAAAACAAATTGGAGAGGAGGTATGTCAAGTTATACTTCATTCAGTAATGCTGGCCAATGCTGTAAAGCTTTTGCGTCTTTGTTTTTGCTGGAGACGGAAGAAATTAACTACTCCCAAGAGGAAACATATAACATCTAAGAAAACTCATGTAGAGCCAATATGTAATTAAACTTACTATTATTAAATTGATATATAGAAGATTTCTCAGTGTTCATTCTCTCTTAGAACAGATTTGTAAGATGAGAAATGGCAAAACTTTTGCAATTATTTTAGATTAATGTCTCAGAGTTTTTCAGGAGATGTGAATTTTATCCTAGTGATGGCTACAGTAAAATACAACATCTCTTCCCAGTACTGAAACTATCATCACAATGAGTTATCACTTCTTGATTGTTTTGAATATACATTTCATAAATAGTCCTATAATATGAATAAATTGATGAAAACCTCTTGGAGTTCCCCAGAAGATTTTTTGATATTTCTTTCATTACCAGAAAATCTTCTGATCAAGGCATAGGAGAGTTCTGAGAAGGACAAAAGGCTGCTGATTTATCCATGACTTGCAAAGAACTGACAGGCAAGAGGTACAAGCTGAAGTCGTGACCTAACACAAGACCTACAGAAATGGCGAAATGGCTGAGAACAGGTTTAGATGAGTAGGTTTTGAGACAAAAGTAAATCTAAGAATTGTTTTACACAAATACAGTCAAATATTTAAATGGGTGACACAGAAATTCTTACAAGGTTTATGCATTCAATACTGTAAATTACTAAATTACTTCTATACAACCATGTCTATGCATAAAATCTCCCTGGAAATATGCTATTTCTTTCATGGCATTTTAACATGTTTTGTTTGCTTTTGGTTTTAGATAGCATTAATTTTCTTCATAGTGGCTTGAATTGTACTGTGCTTTAGAATTTTAATGAAAGTAGTGTTGGTAACATAATTAGGTTTAAAACGTTGAGCAGTGCTTTTGCAGAGTTAAGGGCTTTTCATCTCCTTGTGATGCTCTAAAAGCGAGGAAACTGGGATGCACAGGAATCAGTAAGGGGGCACAGCTAGGACAGATGACCCATATTCATCAGAAGGATATTCCGCATCATATGATTCTCAGCAATACCAGATGGAATAATGAAAGATGAACTTTATTATTCAGGGTCACAGTGTTTACCTTCCCAAGAAACCATTACATGCGATAAAACCTGCTTTCCTGGGTAGGAGTTGAAGACTTGCCTGACAATGGGAAGTAGTGAATGGATTCCTTTGCCAAAATGAACAGCTTCTACTTTGTCTAGTAAACTGTCTTTATCTCAGTCCATAAGTTTTCTCATTTTAATCTTTCTGAATCACATTTTTATCCCTTAGTGGGGGTGGGGTGTGGGGTGGAGGAAGAAAAAATTTTCAGCTTTATGAGACCAAACTGCTTTCTGCAATTAAATCACAACAGTTTCTTTTCCACTGTGTATACCATGAAGGAAATGAGGTTCAGTATAGCTATTATAATATTTTATGCTGAGGAAGAACTCAAGAAGAAAAAAAAAAAAAAAGATTTAATGGTAAAAAATTTATCTAAAATCAGAGTAAACTTTTGCATATGGAGATAAATTGAAGCAATATTTCAACTGTGGTCAAATTTTTGCACAGGTTTATTTGGGCCTGTAAAAGTATATAGACATAAAATGTCTTGTTTTTCTTTTTTCAGATGTCAGTAACCATCTTTATGAAGCATGACTATTAAAAATGTTATTCCCTACTCTTAAACTGTTTTTTCTATACATACTGAATCTAGTTAAAATGGGAGGATAAAAAACAGTTTGATTTTTTTTTTTACTTAATTCCCTCTAATTATAACTTATAAATAACCTCATATTTTAAAAATAACTTATCACCTGAGAGTACTACATTTGTCAGTCTCAAAGAACTTTACCTCTGCCTATGACATGATCCTTTTTCGTATTTCTTCAGTTTGCAATGAAGGTTTCTTAAATAGTTTATGCACAGCCCAGATACATTTACAAAAGAAATGCAAAACTTGAGGGAATTGAGCCTGTTTAGTTTGAAGAAGAGAAGGCTCCAAGGAGACCTCACTGTGGTCTTCCGGTACTTGAAGGGAGCTTACAAGCAGGAGGGAGATCAACTTTTTACACATTCTGATAGTGATTGCAAAGGGGAATTGGTTTTAAAATAAAGGAGGGGAGATGTAGGCTAGATGCTAGGAAGAAATTTTTTACTCAGAGAGTGATGAGGTATGGGAATAGGTATCCCAGAGAGGATGTGGGCAGTAAAAATAAAATTCAGCCCCCAACATCAGTGACAGACTTTTTGTGCTGTACGGAAGTAATATTGTACTGTTAAAATATACAAATCTGAAATGCATTTCAGCACAGATTTTTTTTTTTTTAATTATTATTATTTTCTTTTTTTCCCACTAACATATTCTGTTGTCTTCATTTGAGAGATTTCTTGAAATACAAAGAATGCTGAGAGCATTCTATATTGTAGCATTTCTGCAGAACTGAAAATAGTTAATAATTTGTTTGAGTGAATTGTATGCTTGACAAGAACAACTGATAATAAGACATTTAGTTTTCAATTTCATCTTTTAAATGAAACTAAAATTACCTTCCTTAGGAACAAAGCAAAACATTTAGTATGCCTGGCTTAAGATTTATTACTTATGAGCCTAGGCTAACATAACTTCCACACTTGAAAACCCTAAGACTAATTGTAGAAAATCTTGACGTGGGATCCTACTAATACACTGAATATATGAAAGTAATTGAACACAGGAGAATTTGTTTTTCTAGACTATATATCTATATAACACGATCCTATATTTCGTTAGTATAAATAATAAATGAATACCCAATAAAAGCAGTAACATATTTATTTACCGCATTGTGCATTAAGCCAGTGAAAGTGCTTTGTCACAGGATTAAATTGCTACCGGTACAGGTGGAACTATAAGGGTCTGTATGTGTTGTTGGAAACACATTACTTATTCCAGCAACATTTCTATATTTCATTGATAACTCTTTCGTCTGTTTAAAATACTTTCCAAATGCTGAAATACTATCTAAATGTCTTACAAGTTGTCTCGGTCCAATTAAGGAGTGAGGCAAGGTTCTTTTGATAAATTATGCTCGGCGTGAGATTAAGAAGAGAAGCATTCAAATGTTGATCCGACCAGTTTATTGGGAATAATAGACGGCTGAGGGGATGGGGAAGGGAGAGCGGCGGATACCAAAATTAGGGTGATGGGGAAGGGAAAGTGGGCGATAGGAAAGGCGGAAAAGGCAAGAATTACGGAAAGCGGGGAAAGTCACCTCCTGAACGCAGCAGCGTCCCGTTGCACGTCGTTTCGTTGGACCAGGAGGAACAAGCGCAGGGGAGAGCCGCAGCAGAGGGTCAGGCCGCAAGCAGCAGATCGGTGCAGCGCAGAGCGGGAGGTAGAAAGGGCAGCGAGGTATCGGGAGGCAGCGAGGTCTTACGGAGCAGGGTCTCGGGCAGCGAGGTCTCACGGAGCAGAGTCTCGAGCAGCAAGCCCAGGTGAATCCGGTGTCCGCCGTAGGAAGACGTTGGAGGAATCTGAAGCCAGATGCCTAAGAGTTCTTCATGCATGCATCTTCTTCAGCATGCAGGCGTTCACGTAGTGAGGCATCTGATGTCAGAAAACCTCCTTGTTCATGAAGAGAGGCATCTGATGTCAGAAAACCTCAACCCCCAAAATCCATGGTTTGTCCATGCTCTTTTTATCCTACTTCTTCCCAGCCTTCGGGACATTTCTGGAAGGCTTGGGTAAGAGTCCTGTGAATACCTCGGAGATGGCCCTCTTCCTTGAGATAGGCCCACACAAAAGACCACTTAAGGGCCATTCATCTGTATCTTATCTCCCTTTCGTAGCTCCCGGACTTGTCCATCTGTCATCTGTCTGTC